>NC_056729.1:444797087-444987087 GCF_019279795.1 Protopterus annectens | reverse complement strand
AAACAAAAAAAACATTTACATAGGCAATACTAGGACTTCTTCATAATAAAGAAATTGCTTGTTGATTTTACATAGGAAAATGTGTACAGTGTGCATTTGGGACAGAAAAAAAGATATACACAGCAACTGTGGCAAACCAAATGGTTGCATGAGTGACATAAAACAGTACACAGATTGGAGCTTTAGGAATAAAAAGAATATACAGTAGAAATGTTGCCATAAAAATAATTATGTAATAATGTTTTCATACTATAAGGAGCTAAATAATGACTATGGCACAAGAATATGAAACTAAAAGCAAACATAAACAGAAAGGCAATGTGGACACTGAGTGTTTTTGATGACGCTCTGTAAAACTGCTCATATTATAGTGAAGGAGTGCAAGATGGATGAAAAGAAAGATTCAGCCTCACTCAGTATGACAGGTGCTAAAACTTATGGGGGTACTGTACAGTTTATCAAAACCTGATAAACCTGACTCAAAATTATATAAGAATACTATAAGAATACTGCTGAGGCACTAAAACATTTAAACCCTGAAGACATTAGTAAGTGTTGAAAAATTCAAACTGATCAAGAGACTTGAGCACAGAAGTGATCACATATATAATGAAAGCATGCAAATGCTAAAACAACATTGGAATTGAATTTGCAGGCGAGTAATCTGTTATCACATGTATCTGGAGAATATACAAAAAGAAACGTTGACAGAAAATTGAAAACATTAAACTATGCATTAAATACTGCAAGATAAGTACAGATAGTTACAAATGGCACATCTGACTGTAAACAAATAGCAAATGAATGAAGAGTTAATAAGGTCTGGGGTTCACAGAAAATACCACAGTAGTGCATCTTGCCCTGTGTTGCCATGTGTTGAGCTGTAGCACCATGTTGTGGCTTAATGCTGGTTTCTAGTCACAAATGTGGTACCTAGCAATGAAAATGAAGGGTTGGACTAATGACTGCACTGCATAAAACTGCCCAGCTCATGGTAAGGTAACCTAACAAAGGAGCACATGTTTCCTGTGTGTTTACCTGCCAAAAGCATGTCATAACTTGGCAGAAAGCTGCTAGAAAGTAAACGTCTGCGAAACACAGGAGGAAGATGTGCTCTTCATCCCAAAATGACTGCACATGCATAGTCCTGCTAAGCAGCATAACACTAAATGAGTGCAAAAGTTAGGGGACCAGCGAAGAGTCTACACGGTAAAATGTCGTACAGTGTCATTTTTTTTGGGGGGGGGGAATCAGATGCTACTACTGCAGATAACTGGCCAGGTAATATCAATTACTATGAACAACTGGAGTAGATGAAGGTGTCAAAGTAATCTTAGTGGCTGAGAAGACAACCACAAAGAGACTGAGGCCTCTGCCACTGATTAATATCATACCTGAAGCAGCAACATCTACCAAAGAAGGCAGATGGTGGCAAACATGGCTCTCAACCTGTTAGCACAAGAATTCTGGACAAAACCAAACATAACAAGGGACATAGGCACAAAAATCAGAGACAGATGTTAAATAGAGCTTTTATAAACTTAGAAAGTTGATAAAATAATGGGTTTTCCATACCATATATTTTCTCAAATGTCTGATTATTTAGTGACTTCAATCCTTAATGATATGCAAGAAAACCACAACTATTATGAGGAACAGACCAAAAATCCAACACAAACTTGGATATTGTATGAAATTCTGAACAGTTGAGATGTATGGGTGCTATTAATACTAGAGGGACCAACAACTTCATTATCCAACACAGACCTACAACTGTAAGATACAACACCAAGAGGAAAAGGAGAAGTTATTTAATGGCAATAAAGTCAAAAGAAAAAAAAATAAATATGAATAGTTCACTAGGGATGCAAACATAATCATAACCATAAAAAAACAGGCTAAAGAACTAAAAGAAAATGATAAATACCGGGATAGTTGTAGGAAGCTGGGGGGGGGGGCTATTACTGCAAGTTTGGAATGCAAACAGGAACAAGGATAACTCAACAAATAGTAATAAAGCAAAGAAATATTTTTCAGTCAATAAATAGTAATAAAGCAGGAAAGAAATATTTTTCAAATATGTTGAGAAAGAAATGAAACAGGGAGGGATCCTAAGGAACTAGAAAGTTCATAGGTTCATAGGTTGGTACTAGGCTATCAGCCCTAGGGCCTATACAAGCCTAGCCATAACAATTCCCTGGCTATTTTTTCTCATACTATTTACTTCCCTGGACCCCTGTCTAGCAGGGCGACTGACGTGATCCCCGGGGTGAATTTCCTTTCTCCCATCCAATCGTCAAGGTTCCTTTTGAAGAAGGCCAAAGAGGCACTCTGCTTGTCATGTATGGGCAATCTATTCCAGAGTCTGGGGAGTCTCTGGGTCAGGAACCTATCCCTCCAGCATGTTTTGTTTATTGTGATGACAAGGTTTAGATCCCTGGAGCGTGTGGTTCTGAGGGATTGGGAGATCTTTAAGTGTAGCATGTCCAACAGCTCTGGGTTTGACATGGCCTTGCATGTTAAGCAGAGATTGCCTTTGAGTAGACGATATGCGACAGAGTATAGCTGGAGTTTTTTAAGGCGGTCAGCATAGGGCATCTGCTTTAGGCCTGTGATTCTTTTAGTGAGGTATTTCTGCGGCCTTTCCAGTTGTTGCAGATGTCTTGAGAGGTACATACCAAACAGGGCATTGTATTCTATAATGGGTCTAATGAGGGATGAGTACAGTGGGACAATGACCTCCTTTTTTCTGGATGAAAAGCCCTTAGTGATGAGGTGTGCCACAAAGAAGGATTTCCTGACTGTTGTGGCGATGTGGTTATCGAAGGTGAGACCACTGTCCACCTGTGTCCCTAAGTCTCTTATCACACTTTCGGTGTTTAGTGTACTGCCACCTATATGGTAATTCATGGGTACATGTTTTTTCCCAAAGGTGATAACTATACATTTCTTGACATTGAGCTTGAGCCCATGGCTCTGGCACCAAGCATCTGTTTCTGTAAGGCCATTTTGTAGAGTATCCACATCATTTGGGGATTCAATAATGGCTCCCAGTTTGCAGTCATCTGTGAACTTTGTTAGCCAGAGTCCCTTAGTGTTGGCTTGTACTTCAGAGAAGTAGATGCCAAACAAGAGCGGTCCCAGGACTGAACCCTATGGTACTCCACTTGTCTGGAGCTGGATTTGGAGTCAGCTACTTTTACAGTGCGGGTTCTATCAGTAAGCCAGTTAGCAACCCATTGGGTGACGTAGGGATTAATGCCCAGCTTACTAAGTTTATCTATGATTCCAGAGGGGGGATGGTGTCAAAGGCCTTGGCAAGGTCTAGATAGGCTGTGTGAACCACCTTACCTTTGTCCATGGCTCTGGAGACTGATTCGAAGAAGTCAATCAGGTTCAGGAGACAAGATCGGCCCTTCATGAACCCAAACTGGATGGGGTCCAGTGTTTGAAGGTTGCCAATGTCTTTCTTTATAAGTTCCATGATAATATGCTCCATGGCCTTGCAAATAAGGCTTGCCAGACTGATGGGATGGTAGTTTCCAGGATCCAAGGTGGCCCCCCCCCTTGTGGAGTGGGATAACTGTAGCTCTGCGCCACTCAGTAGGCATGAAACCTGAGGTGAGGCTATGATTAAACATGACACTTAGGTGAAGTGCCAGTTCATATTGTAGTTCATGTAGTACACAGCCCGGGATGTCATCTGGTCCCATGGATGCTGTATTCTTAGCTTTGGAGAGTGGGTTTTTTACCTGTGTGGCTGTTATTACCAGAATTTGGCAATCTTCCTGTATTGAGATGGGCCATTTAGGGGTGAGAGGGGGATGAAGTTGGCACTGAATCGATCTGCCAGGATATTGGCAATATCCTTGGGATCAGTATATTTAATGCCATTCTGTTTTAGCTCAGAGCAGATCTGAGCATTGACATTTAGATTCTTGACATAGTTATAGAATGCCTTGTGGTTGTCTTTGGAATCTTTGGCAATTTTATTTTTGTAACTAGCTTTGGAGGATTTTATGAGGGATCTCAGTCTCTTACTGAGGCTGGTAAGGGAGTATTTTGCATCCTGGGATTTTCCTCTTTTCTGCAACAGTTTCTTCCTTTTGTTGCAAAGTTTATTTATGGCAGGGGACCACCAGATTGGCTTCCTTTTTTTGGATGAGAGCATCTTGGTTCTATTTGGGATGGCACGATTCATGCACGAGTGGATGTGCTCATACAGTGCAAGTGAAAGGAAAAGTCGCATATTAGCAAAGACATATGAAGAGAGCATAAAGAGAATACAAACAAGTTACGGTGTTAAGCTAACAGAAGCAATAAGAATAACAACAGACAATAGGAGTATAAATTAGGTATGGTGAGGATATACAACTCAGATGTGGACAGATGCCACTGGAAAAAATAAAGTAAACAAAACAAACACAGTAGAGGAATACAATTTAATTAGGACATGGAAAAATAATTGTTTTCTTCACAGAACAGGTGGTGGACAGATGACATATTTACTAAAAGTGACAGAATATAAGAGATGATTCTTCAATATGCTTGGGATTCTTGATTGAATGATTGGGGGCAGCTGTCTTTGGATAGTTTTAACATCTTGGCAGAAAAAGCAAATATTGAGTTTCCACATTTATGACTATAAACTGGATTTAAGTAAAAAACAAAATGATGCAAGAAGTACAAAACAAAAATTCAACAGAAGAAAATGCATTTGCAGAATGGCATCCACAGGAAGATCATTTTTCTAGATCCACAGATTACACTTACTTTTGCAATATACCACCTTTTTAAAGTACATGTCACTGATGTACCACAACAATAAACAAACTGAAAAGAAATATATTAAGTGTACAACAAATCTGGATTCCAGGTATGTACAATTTGTTATACTACATAAACATAGATACACTTAAGACAAAAAGAATAGATTCTGAAATAAACCAGTCAAAAACTTTTTAAGATACTACTTTGAATTTCGGCTTTATTCAATGACATCCTAGAATGGCTTTTGTATTGTCCCTCCATGTTCATCTTTTTACATCTGTTGTTCCAGAAAGACCAAAGTAGAAGGTAACTGCAGTAGGTTTGGTGAACTTGTGTTCACCTGAAAAACAATCCCTTCAGTTTTATAATTCAGCAATAGCAATGCAAGAGTAAGTTAGAAACCAAAACAGTTCCTGCAATATTTCGTTATCAAATCTGTTTTTAAATAAAGACGCATATACATACTTGCTCTTTTCCATCCAAGGCTTCCATCCATAACTTTCTGGCATCTTCTGAGAAGGCTTGCACAGTGATGACAGTACTAGGTCTACACGTTAAAATGAAAACAAGAAAATATTAGAACAGAACCAACATTTAAAATGAAATCATTCATTTCATAATTAGATAATGAACACTACAAAAGGATGGATATATGAATATGGAGATGCTGACAAAGGGTAACATTAAAGACTGAATTTTAAATGCAAGCATTACAAGAAAGGCAAAGGTTTTTATCACATTGTAATCACATGGTGTCAAGTTTTCCAGATTCACGTGCCATAAGAGCACATTTCTGAGAATACCAGCACAGTGAACCATACTGAATAGACTAAGCCCAGAGATTCTAGGCCATCACTGCATCCGTATTGGCAGAGAAAGGGCCTGTGCTGCCATACTGATACCTGAACATCTAGGTTCACATTAGGTGATACTATACACTACATAACTACGAGGCATGGACAAATTGCACAATACAAAACATAACAACGGGTGCAAAACCTTTTCCAGCATGAACAGGTAGGTGACAAGTGTATGTGTATTACTCAATAAGCAGGCAACATAGTTAACTACCTTTATGAGTACCATGAGACATTTGCAGTTATTTAATTTGGCTATACATTGAAAACAGCTACAATTAAAAGTATTGTGTCAACTTTAGTCATATTTTATATTCAAACCAGCTTAAAGATTTCACTACAAAGGTTTCTACCTCTAAGCTTAGTATACATCTATGAACCTAAGTCTATGTGCAAAGCTTTGTTCCAAGAAATCTAAATATAACAAAAAGTCTCATTTACAAAAGAATGAAAGTGCTTAACTGGCTTTAATAAATTCAGTTTTACCCTAGATTTCAGAAAGAATTGCAATTATAGCATAAACTGCTGTAGCTAAGAGGGTCAGCTTACATGATCATGAAAAATGCAATTTAGATCTAAAGTCGTGGTGGTGCAGCTGTAGCGTTGTTGCCTCACAGCAAGAGATACTCCCATTCGATTCTCGGCTACAGCTCCTTCTGTGTGGAGCCTGCATGTCCTCCCCATGTTCGAGTGGCATTCAGAAGACATGCGTGAATGGGCATGCCTTTGTTGAAGGTTGGGTGTCAGGCTGGCAACTTGGCACCGTAAAAATCTACTGCCAATCATTAGCGGACTGACATACCACTGTGGCAATCCCTAACCGGGAAAAGCCAAAAGAAGAAGATTAGCCATAATGAGGAAGACCTTTATATCATCTAATTTGCATGTTTCTGAATCACTGGTTAATTACCACCCATGCTAATCAGCACTTTTCTGTTGGTAATTCCCACATATACTACATTGGCACCGATGTCTCTTTCCCTCACTCATTCTGCCACACACATTCATCCGTGACCACTCATAACCCCCATGCGCATACATTGCCACATGCATCCTCACCATTAATTCTCCACAGTCATTTACCTGAGCTTTTCTTGGGGAACACACTATGTTCATTAACATTTATGCAGCCAAATGATCCTCTAAATCACTTGGCTGTGTAAGTACACTAACTGTTAGCATTTCTGGGGTGAGTACATGACTAACTAGTATTAACCTTTCCCTTAGAATGCCCCATTAGCAGTTAGCATGAGCATGGAGATGGCCCACCACAGTGATTCTACTGACCATGTAGAATCAATGCCTGTCTCTGAATTACAAATGGTGTCTGTCAGTAGTTTTCCCCCTGTTTCAGGGCTTACCACTGGAGCAAGACCTTTCCGAACCTCTGGTTTAGTGTACTACTGCAGTCCAGTATTATGTTTTGTTCCTTTTAACCTTAGTGACCCATATGATTCTTATTTTGATTTTAAGTTGCTGTCCCTCTCTTAGGCAGCCCATTTTGTGACAATGATCTCCAATTATCAATATTTACACTTTAAATGACTGACTCCATTACCTCATGTAAAAGCAAAGATTTCCCAGTATTAGCATCCAAACTGTGGAATTCCATACTTGGGTTGTTTAGATAAATATCAGCATCCTTAACCTTCCATGCCACACTCAAATATCACCTTCACATTGTGCTTAGTGACCAACACTGAAATGGGGTGACCAAGCCTTTGAGTGACTGATTCCACTTCTCACTTCAAGGTACTGCAATAAACCTCTTACTCACTAAGATGCTACTGACACTCCTCACCAGACTGCAGTTTCCCTATCTGGTTGTGCATCACTTGCACTAATAAACACATTTTAAAGAGATAGATGCACACTTTTGTTTAGTTCTGTTTCAAAATATAGTGTGTCATCTGTGCTTCATCTGAATATAGTTTGATATTAAACATCTGTTTGCAGTTTAGCTGCATTTTAAGTTCTCTTTTTTGTAACTAGGTTATAGCCTTCATGAGAAAATTAAAGCCTTCCCCTATAATGGGAAAATATGATTAATATATGTTTTACCTATGAATCTCTCAAGGAGTGCTGTTATTATGTGACAGCACTTTAAAAAATAGCGGTTTTAAATTAACATGACTCACTACTGCTCCACTGTTCCATTCTGACATAAATCAGCAGGGATGGTTCTGAGATGTACTGTGCTTGAACATATCCATTAACATGACAACACATTCACAGGACATCATGCAAACACATCCATGAGCATGGCAACACATTCACACGCCAACATGCAAATGCACACAGTGCCCTTGTGGAATTGGCTGGGACAGTAAATAATTCAGCTATTTCTGAACACTCAGTGCAGGAAAGTTTTTGAAGTAAAGCAAGATCCTAAGAAAACACATCGCTGTACTCTATTTTATTTCATGGGAAGCTTGCATACAAATCTAGCCCAAAAGATTCCCTGGCAACATGCCACCCGACATTATTTCCCGGTGCCTCTGTCCAGCAGGGCCACTGAAATGATCCCATGGTTGAATTTTCTATTTCCCATCCACTTGTTAAGATTTCTCTTGAAGACGGCCAGTGAGGTGCTCTGCTTGACCTGTAAAGGAAGTCTGTTCCAGAGCATGGGCAGTCTCTGGGTTAGGAAACTGTCCTCCACCAAGTTCTGCTGATTGCAGTAATGAGGTTGAGGTTTCTGGTGTGTCTGTTATGGAGGGATTGGGATTTCTTTAGCCGTAGCATATCTAGCAGTGCTGGGCCTGACATGGCCTTGTTGGTCAAGCAGAGCTCGCCTCTAAGTAGGCAATATGATATCGAGAAAAGTTGGAGGTTTTTTAGTCTTTCCACACAGTACAAGTGTTTAAAGCATAGTATCCTCTTAGTGAGGTATTTTTGTGGTCTTTCTAGTTGTTGCAAATGTCTAGTGAGGTACATGCTGAATGGGACACTGTACTTGATAATTAGTCTAATGAGGGATGAGTAGAGAGAGACAATGACCTCTTTCTTCCTTGAGGCAAAACCCTTTGTAATGAGATGTGCCACACAGAAGGATTTTCTGACCACAGTGGAAATGTAATTATCAAAGGATAGGTTGCTATCCACTTGTGTTCCCAGATCTCTTATGACACCTTCAGTGTTCAGTGGACTACTATCGATGTGGTAGTTCAAGGGTACCGTCTTCTTCTCAAAAGGAATGATGATGCATTTTTTGGCATTGAGCTTGAGGCCATGGTTCTGACACCAGGCAATGGTTTCTGTGAGGCCTTTCTGTAGAATGTCAACATCATTTGGGGAGCTAAAGTGGCTCCCAGTTTGCAGTAGTCAGCCATAGTCCCTTGGTTTTGGCCTGAACTTCAGTGAACTACCTTGCCTTCATCCACAGCTCTGGTGACAGACTCGAAAAAGTCTTATCAGGTTGAGCAGACAAGATCTACCCTTAACAAATCCAATCTCTGTGGGGTCTAGAGAGTCTGGAGATTTTCTATGTCCTTGTTTATTAGGTCCATGATGATGTGCTCCACAGCCTGCATACTAGACTTGTCAGGCTAATGGGGCAGTAGTTCCTAGGGTCCATAGTTGCATCCCCTTTGTAGAATGGGATTACTGTAGCTGTGCGCCATTCGGCTGGGACAAAGCCTGAAATGAGCTGTGATTGAACAGGGTGCTCAGGTGTGGTGCCAGTTCATTTTGCAATTCATGTACAACACAGCCCAGGATGTTGTCAGGTCCCATGGAAGCTGTATCCTTGGCCTTGGCCAGTGCAGTTTTAACCTGTACAGCTACAATATTGGGTACTTGGCATTCCTCAGGTATTGTGACTGGCCTTTCGGGGTAAAGTTTGCACTGAATCTGTCATCTAGTACATTGGCAATGTCTGTTGGCTGAGTATAGGAGTTACCATTGTGTAGTAGCTCTGAGAAAATCTGAGCATTGCCTTGTAGATTTGTGACTCAGCTGCAGAAGGCCTTGTGGTTATCTTTAGTATCTGTTGCTATTTTTTGGAGCTAGCTTTGAAGGATTTGATGAGGGATATCAGCTTTTTGTTAAGGCTGACAAGGGAGTTTTTCCTGTCTTGGGACTTTGCCTTGTTCTGCAACAGTTTCTTCCTTCTGTTGTAGAGCTTGTTTATGACAGGGGACCACTAGATTGGCTTCCTTGTTTTGGAGGAGAGCATCTTGGTTCTATTACGAATGGTCTATTCCATGCATTTATGTATGTGTTCGTACAGTGCATTGGAGTATTCTGCCATCTTGCATTTATTCTCCATTTGCAAGGGCAATGTAAAGTTAGCCACCTCAATTTTTAGAAGCCCAGAGTTGGCTTTGGAAAAGTTTTTTATGGTGGTTTCCTTTACGGAAGGTGTGGGTGGGATGTGGATATTCATGGTGACTAGCTTATGGTCAGATCTGACCAGGGAGGAGTTGACAATTGGTGTAGAGCAATGGTCACCCATATTAGTAATAACCAGATAGAAAATGTTGCTACCCCTAGTGGGAGCAAGAATGAGCTGGTCCAGGGCACTGGAATTGATGAATTCCAAGAAACACTGTGCAAGTCCTATGAGCTAGGCTTTAAGGCTCCAGGGCCAATAGCCTAGTACACACCTATGAACCTAAGTGTGTTGTTACTTGAACAGCTTTCCCAGTTGATGGCGGGGTAGTTAAAGTCACCCAGTATGAGGGTGTTGGGATGGACCTTTATGTTTTCCAGGGTGTTTAGGAATGTGGAGTGGGATTCTTGAGACATGGTAGGGGATCTATAGCAGGCAATCACCCGAATAGCAGTTTTGCCTAGTGTTAGCTGTACATGGATTATCTCCGATGCGTTTTGTTGGGCCACTAGCCTGGAGGTGTGCATATCCTTTATGAATATGGAGACACCACCGCCTTTAGGGCTTCAATCCACATTTTTGGGCCGAAAGGTATGGTATGAGTTATAGCCTGATAGCGCAGGAGTGCTTTCAGGTGCCATGAACCAGGTCTTCATAACTGCACAAATGTCGATGTTCTCCATTTTGAGAAGCGCTTCGAATGAGTGCATTTTAAGATTGAGTCTTTTAGTGTTGAGTAGCATAACCCTCAGATTACATTTGCTTGCAGCTGTTATGGTGGTAATTTGGCCCTCTGGACTTTGCCTAAAAAAAGCACTATAGGGGTGGCAAGGGCCTTGGCCAGTATAAGGAATCCCATGGGTGACAGATGCAGGCCACCTCTGGCAAAGCGTTTAGGTCTGTCGATCATGTCATCCCAGGCAGACAGCTACTGGATCCCCGTGGAATGACACCAGAAACTTTGCCAATTATAGAAGTCAATCATTTTTTGTTTGTACTGTGGTATCATTCTTGGTGACAGTAAGATGCTACTTAGAGCTGCGGTCATGCCCTCCTGGGCTACATGATCTGAGAGCTTCTCAATGTCTCTTTTCATGTATTCCAGGGAGGTGTGTCTTGGGTCATTCTCACAAACATGGACAATGACAAAGTCATATCTGTACCTGTTGTGGAGTGACCTGACTGCATGCGATAAGTGGAGTATCCTGGCTCCCTACAGGCAGCTGACCATTACCTTCTGCTTATTCAACCTCGTGAGTGGGACATCAGTGTGCCTTACTACTGAGTCACCTATAATAAGTGTATTAGGTAAGCTATTTTGCCTTAGGGACTTTGGTTGTGTGGCACACTGTGTGAACTATGTGTCTCATGGTTTGTGCTGTGGTGCATTGGTTGTGTGTGTTTCTGCCTTGGAGGTCTGAGCCTCCACAAAGGTGTGTGTGTTTTGTGTTATGTGATAGCTGTGAGGGTATATGGCTATGTGTTCTTTGTGATGTGCTGCTAGTGTTGACCTTCTCCTCTTGACTGGCTATTACAGTCTTGGCTGGAGAGTGCAAGGTTTCCAATCTGGATAAATAAGTGCATCTCTCGCAAGTCTGAGTGTTGTGGGGTAAGAGGAGAGGGTTGTCAGTGTACATGAGGCAGTTTCGACACTGCCTCAGGATGCCCAGGTTCACTAGGTTAATAGGGGAAAGCATGAGGAACTGACATTTGGACATGCCTGGAGGAGTGTATAATTTATTAAGTAGTGAGACTGTTTTTTTATAGAAAGTTTACTGCTGGTAGCAGTCTGTGTGCTACAGTAATTGCTAAGGAAGTTTGGACAAGTGCTAGACTTTATAAGCTTGTTTAAGTGCATAAAAGAGAAGTAGCAAAATCTAAGGGAAAGCTGGAAGAGTAGACTTTCTGGCACTGGGAATAGTTTTACCCTAGCTTAGCAGCACTGTGAGTCAAGCAAACCCATGCAAACATGGGTTTTTAAGGCAGAAAGTTAAAAGGGATAGAATGCAGCAGCCCAAAACGGCTACAAGTTACAGTTTCAGAGCTGGAAACCACTCCTCTAGCGGTAGATAGGCTGCTCAGTGCTTAAAACTCCTACTGATAAGCAGAAATGCTTCACTCTATTTTGGGGGGGGGGTCAAAATGAAGGACAAGTTTTAAATACTGCTCTAATTCACTTAAAAAGTAGATACAGTGGGGGCATGGGTAGGATGAGACTAGGATAGCAGCACTTTTCTTCTGCTCTGCCACTACATATATTTCTGGCAGGAAATTTTATTTGTAAATAATTCTAAACAACTCAATTAAGTAAATTACCATAAACTCTTGTGTCCTAAACAATTATATCCCCAAATTATTCTTAAAATTCAACTATTTTCCTGTCAAAATCTGTGATATAAATTTTCTTCACTGTATCCTGCAGCACCATGAATTATACAAAGACATTACTGACTAATATTCAAGAATTGTCTTTGAAAACAGACTGGACGGGTCCCCTACACATGGTTGACATTCCACAATGTCGAAGACCATATGGCCGAGACCATATGATCAACATTTGAAATGCCGACCATGCGGAAACCGCATCTCCGTACAGTTGGTTTATATTGTGTGTTTAATTTTTTTTACATGTTCGATATTTCAGAAGTCGAACATATGGTCTAGGCAATATGGGTTTCGGCTTTCTAAAATTTCAAACATGTACAGTAGATCCAACTGGACACCAAAGTAGATGACTTTAAGGAAAACTGTAGTCACAGACAACCCAGATTTCTGGCATTGAAGACTCCTTGAATGATATGGAAAGAAGACTAAGTGAAGAGAGAATAATTTTGAGTGTCTGTTAAAATGAACAACTGTTTACCAGCCAAAATAGATGACCTTGAGGACAGGTTCGGTCGAAGGAAAAGAAGGTAATGGTTAGGTTAATTTCTTGTCTACCTGGCTCCCTAAAACTTTAGATTTGCCTGAAGCTCTCTCTTTTGATATACAGAGAGGACACAAATCTCTGGTTAATCCTCTATCAAAGTCCAGTATTTCCCTGAAGTCCATCATGGTTAAATGTATTTCATCTCAGGATAAAGTACTAGTGCTCAAAACGGCCTGGGCTAAGTCACCACTTAAAGCAGAAAGAAATATTCATTTTGATAATGACTATTCAGCAACAGTGATGACTAAAACAATTACTTCCTCTTATAAGAAAACTTAAGAAAAAGCAGATAAAAGTATATTTATTATTCCTGGCCAGGCTGAAGATTTTCCTTTCTAATGGGATTAAATTCTTCGAAGAGCTTGTCCTTGCATTGTCATATCTACAAATTAACAACATTTTTTGAACAGAGGATATGGACTGGTCCCTTATACTAAATTTGAGAAAAAATACAAAAATAAGGGAAAAATAAAGAGCTTTTCTTTTCCCTTTTCTTTATTCACAAAGGGAATAAGTTTATTTTTTCTTTTTATGCAAATGAGCTTAGTTGTACTTCTTTACATATTTTTACCATCAAAACATGAAATGACAACATGTTCAACTATAACATAAATAGGAATCAGAAAATTAACAAGCAGTGTACTAATGTAAGGCAATTAAATTCTTTTTTTCCTGTCTGCATGTCTAATTTTCAAATAATTAAGAATCATTTTAATAAGTCTTGACAAAATATTATTAGTTTCCCTTAAATGAAGCATACAGCATTTACACTAGTACATGATCCGTAGGGTTGTATACAAAATTGCTTACTCAGGAAATAATGCATACTTAATATTTGAATTAGAAGCTGAACTTAAAGTTGTTTAATTCATATAAACTGCAGTTACCTACTAAAGGGAAACGCACACTATGAGCGACATTTCATACTTTCTTGTTAGAAAAAGGAAAAGACATTAACAGTGTTAAATTAAAACTGCTACTTAAACTGTATACTAAAAGAAATGACAGATAAACATCTTCACCTAAGTGTGGAAGCAACTCATTGTAATCATTAACTATAGTAACATTAGAAAAGCTGTTTCACTAAAACTAATAGTAAAACCTAAACGCTGCCTGTCTTCCTAGTGCAAAGATTTGGATAATATGTTACTGCTCTATTTAATATAATGATTTATGATGTGCTGGATTGGGGGCAGGAGATGATTGCAGTTGCTATGGATGTGTGTTTTGATATTATTTAACAGTGGTGAGATTGTGAAGTTTTAAATGGCTTTGAAATAGTCTCTATTCATTTTTATTTTATTTATTTATTAAACATTTTGTTTACCGGGAAAGTCCAACTTGGAAAGAGCCAATTTTCAGCAGAGGCCTGGGGAGAAAAGCTCCAGACACATGTCTTTGTAATGTGGGAGGAAACCAGAGTACCCAGAGAAAACCCACCAGACTCCGCACAGAAGGCATCCCAGCTGAGAATCGAACCAGAGAACCTCTTACTGTGAGGAGACAACGCTAACCGCTTCACCACTGCTCCATCATTCATAGATGAAATGTTCAAGTTCGATATGGAAATTGTTGTAACTGATAGGTTGTCCCTTTTTTACTTCATTTAGAACACATGGAGCTTTCTGTGGTAAACAGCTAGAGTTCATTTGAAATTCTCACCTAAAGAAACAGAACTGTTCATGTTCAGAGACTCTGACTGACAGGCAGCTTTAGAAGGTTAATTTGAATAAAAGGTGGAATCTTTTAAATATGCATTAGCTCAAATTTCACTGTAACTACAGTGAGACGTACAAACTGGTATTGAAGAAGGGAAACAATTATAATTTTGCACATACTGTGAAATACTTTTGAATACATTTGTAAGTAAATATATTTGAAAACAAGCATTTCAAGTTTAATAATAGTTGTCAATGAATGGTAAAACGGAAAAAAAAAAATATATATATATATATATATATATATATATACAGTATGAAATGTTTACAGTTTCATTATTACAGACTTGACATACATGATATGAACATATGTTGTCAATACACTTGAAAGTCTCATACATAAAGCAAAAGAAGCAATAAACTGTATACTGTACATAAATAACAAAGGAGGCTTTAATTTACAGTAATAAACCACTGGATATAAACAAATAATGAAATACTGTTTAAATACTGTAGAACAACTATTCATTTACTTTAATATAATTTTACAAAGAGGGAGCAGAAGAATCTGAAAGTACATTGATCTTATGATGGGACACAGTACAAAACATTTTAAATTGTTGTGCAGCAGTCAATCATATTTTATACTATTAGATGATGAATTTCAAAATTATGCACAGATAAATAATAATAAGAGATGTAAGCATATCTTACTTTAATACCTTAATGAATGCATAAAACTGGAGAATGTATATGTTAAATAACTTAAGCTGTGAAATAATTATTCTATCATATATTAATGCTTTCAAGGACACAGGTTCATCTTTATTTTACTGTTAATGACATCATATTTGATTGCAGTAGAGCAGACTTGTTTTTTTTTTTTTTTGTCAGAGTATTGGATGGATGTGTCTGCTTGGATGGTTAGACTATTCAAGCAAGGATTGTTTGGGATTTTAAAAGCAATCAAACCTTCAAAAGTTAATGTTCACATGATGATTATTAAGCAGTTCTTTACTAACAGAGTGTCATTATCTATGACAAGTACATGTATACTTTTGATCAGTAGGACAAATGACATTTATTAACTGTACTTCCATAAATGTCAATGGATTAAATAACAGATGCAAGAGGGGTAGTTTAACAAATATTTGAAGCTGTTTAATTCTCAAGTTATTTATTTTTTCTTTTACAAGAAACACACTTATTAACAGAAGACATAGATTAAAATATATTCAACCCTACATGATTGACGAAGATCAAACTGGCCTTATCTTAAACAGAAATACTTACCACAATATTGAAAGAATAATCACAATAACTGACTATGCAAATAAAACAAAAGGGAACTAAAAATCAATAAGTCCTGCTATTAATACTGCTTTTGACTCAGTAAACGGGAACTCTCTCTTGCTGGTTTTAGAAGCTATAAATTCTCAAGTAACTTCACACAACTTATTAATCTTCTTTATAACCACTGATTTGCATATGTCAAACTAGATACTTTTACTTCTGATTGTAAACAAATCTTGAAATGAATCAAACCAGGGTGTTCACCTTTGCTCTTTACCCTAATTATGGAACCATTTGCTAATTTTCTCAGATCAAACATAGATATAAAATGTATGAACATAAATAAAAATTTAAACTTTAAAATTCAGCTGTTTGCTGATGACATCCTATTAACATTAAATGTCAATGATTATTCTCTACCTGCAGTTTTCTTAGCAATGGATGTATTTCAAAGAAATTTTGGTTTAACATTTAACAATGACAAAACAAAAACCCTACCTATAAACACAAATAAGTATAGAATCAAAAATAAATTCATTAAATATACTGTCAAAGAGAAGAAAATGAATTATTTAGGAATAATTATAACAGATGCCATTAAATATATAATAAATCATAATTATACTGATAGTATAAAGTATATAAAGCACCTAATATACAAATGGAATAAAATTTTCTTCACAATGGAATAGAGGTTATCTATAATCAAAATGATTATTTTACCAAAAATTGTATATATTATATAATCACTATCATTGCCCCCCACAAAAAGTTGTATTAAAGAATTTAACACTTTAATTTTGAGATTTCTCTGGTATCTCAATAAACCAAAAATTGCTTTAAACCATCAAATAACATACTGGACAGCAGGAGGGATAGGGCTACCAGATCTAGAATTATATTCATTATCCTCAATTATAAAACAATATATCTTTGGCTTAATAATACTTACAAAGCTAGGTGGAAAGCGTTTTTAGGAAATCTTGTTTATAAACTCTAAACATAACAGATATTTTAATAATTATCTCATACTAAACAGCAGTCTACATTGGTTAGTAAATGATTACATTATAGGAAAAAGTCATCAAACAAGTGACTCATTTAATTTCTATTATATTACACACTTAAAAAAATATATAGAAACCTGGCATGTTAAGCATAGATCTTCCTTACATTTCCTACGGCATATACCCAAAATAACATCTCCACCTCAATTTTAGAAACAATGATCACATTTAAAGAGAAAAATCTGCTATATTCGTTTCAATTAATGAAAGGTGAAAAGCTACATTCTGTTGCTTACCTTAAGAACAAATATAACTTGGATAAAGACATGTGGGCTAGATGTACAATGCTGCAGACAACATGCAGAATCAGAAATTAAATTAATGCAACCAAGGATAAGAGATCATATCCCCAAACAAATTGAATATATAATATTCTTAATACAACAAAACACATTGGGACAGGGTCTTGAGTTGTGAGGAAAGAAACAAAAAATTGCAATGACAATTGCTGGAACTATTTTACCTAAATTAATAACACACCTCTGAGTGAAGAAGATAAAGAACTGATTCTAATATCTTCTAAAGATACAACAAATCTTTCTTCATGCCACATAAAATTGAATTAATGTTCAAGCAGAAACAAGTTTCTTGGAGATGTAAACAAGAACTTAAATCACATTGGCAACACATTTTTTGACTGTACTGTCTTAACTTATTAGAATAACATTATTCTCTTTTAACAGGCTTTTTGGAGATACAGTTGTTTTATCTAAATCACTAATCCATTTTAACACTCCTATTCCTATATGTGTTAAAAAATGAAATATCACATTTTGTAGTCTATACTATCTACAGCTAGATAGGTTATAACTCAGAACAGGAAGAACGAATCTACACCCTCCTTCAAAGAATTTATAAATATTGAAACTGAAGTCTGTCACCTGGAAATCATTACAATTAACTCAAGAACAACCAGGATTACCTCTTGCTACAATGCATGGACAAAACTTAAAGATCTGCTTGACAAGCAAAAACAACTGCATTTTTGATTTAATGTAATGTATAATAACTTGAATGACTTGACGGTTAATGGGCACTCCTATAAATAGTTGTTCTTTCTTTTGTGTGCAAGGTTTAGTTGAATTTTTTGCACTTACTATGTTCACAAATCTCTGACAGTAACTATTGTTGTAATTATTTTACAAATTGAAAAACCAATAAGAACTTTCAAAAAGTTGATACAACAAGAAGTTTTGCATCAACATGCATTTTTGAACAATACTAAGTATGGGACTCAAATGTCTGAAAATACTGACTGTTAACTTCATTGATTTACAAAAAAAATTAAATTTTGTTAGGAAAAGCAAAAATATAAAGCAAAATCAGTTAAGTTCTGCAAATTTAGGTACAGATGAGAAGTATAATCAATGCAACATGTGAAAACAAACAAAAAGTATAATCAAACAGAACACACCACCAAAAATACAAACTGGGAGAGACACTGTATGACAATTCAAGAAAAATACCAGCCAAATCAAGAGAAAAATACTAATTTGAGAGATTTCATTTCAAATGGAAATTTCATCAGAAAAGCAAACCATCACACCAACTCAGTTTAAATACATGACATCATTAATCAGATGACACATCAAGGAAAAAAACAAAAAGACAAAGTTAAAAACATTAAGTAGAAATATTACATTAACATTGCAAACCTTAAAATAAAGGTACAGCTTAAATAAATCCTCACATAAGCCCTAAAGATTTTAGCTCAAGTAAACAGTTAATAGAAATGCTGTCATTTAAACCAGGATTAACCCCTGCATTTATTTTTATCTGTCAAAATAGATCGCAAACCTTTAAAAAAGGTCCATGGTACTACCCCATAGGCTAGTTCATGAAGTTTCTATACCAAAAATAAAAAATAATGTTCAGAAAATTCAGGCAGATGATTAGCCAGAACAATCTTTAGGTCATTCTTACCAATACTATAAATATGTTCCCTTAACCTGTCCTTAAAAAACATTTGTTTTTTTTTCCAATATAGAAACAAGCACAGTTCTGACAAATAGCTGTATAAACAATGCCCTTAGAATAACAAGTACAACAGAACTTACGTTAAATGTTACCCACAGTAACCCCATTGGCATTTAATAAAAATCCTGCAAGCATTACAGCGACCACGACTAAAACTTCCCCATTTACCTTGGTAATAGTTTTGGCCAACATTATTACACTGAAACAGCTTCTTAAGATACACTCCCCTTTGCACTGTAAAGAACGGGGAAAACCCCACCATTTTCCCTATATTGTCTGACTAAAAACACCTCAGTTCCTTTGAATAATGTTTTTAATATCTGAAAAATCTAGGCTACATGTGGTAATAAAAGCTGTCCCCCAAGTCTTAGGAGTGGACTGGCTAACATTACAGCTATGTGTGTTCCCCAAAAGTGGCATATATGTGCCAAGTTCTCTCTTAGAATCCACATCATACATAATATCCATTAAAAAACTTCAGGATACCCTCTTCTCAAGAAACTGTTCTTTAATTTTTTCACAGTCCAATAATAACGCAGAGAAATCATCCTAGCAGCCTTAACCAGTTGTCCTTTAACCATCGTTTTTTTTCTGACACAGATGGTTGCTTATTGCAAAATGTGGAAAAGAATTTAAATATGATGGGTTTCTGAAAACAGAAGACACAAATCTGTTGTCAGGTCTAGCTTTAGTTAACTCAATGTCTAAATAGTGTAGGGTTGCCCCAGAAACTGACTGATTAAACTTAAAAAAGGAGGTGGTATTGCTGATGTAATCAAGAAAGTCCTGCATCTTATCATGCTGGTCAGTTCAAAAATACAGATATCATCCGGGTATCTCATGTAAAAGGACCAACAATTAGTATACTTAGAATTTACTCATAGAAATTTTTATTACATTTATTTCCATATCTTCAACCAGGACTAATTTCTTCACAAAAATTACAGGATATAATATTTACAGGTCACTGGTTGTTTTATTCAAATAAGTGCCGGTATTTAACAAAATTCCTGTCAAGAACTTCAACAGAAAGGCTACTGATACTGTCACAAGATGGTCAACAGAAAGGCTACTGATACTGTCACAAGATGGTCAAGAACTTCAACAGAAAGGCTACTGATACTGTCACAAGATGAGCAACTCGAAATACAACTTTCAAGACCAGTCTTCCAAGAAGGACCTGCAAACCTTATTACATAACATGTCTGAACTAACCAAAAAAAATGATAAAATGGAGAGTAACTGGATCTGTATAAAGAAGAAACCTCCAGATAAATAGAGGTTTTAAAAGAAATGATGTAGCAACAAAAGATCCAAAAGTCTGGGATGGAAAACTCATTAACTGGCCTGGATGGGAAATTAACACAACAAGAACTACAAGTGAAATTGCTTTTGAAGCAAAATACATCCTTAATAAATAAAATGGATGACCTCGAGAACAGATCCAGGAGGAATAATCTTCAGATTTATGGTTTACCTGAAAATGTGGAAGCTCAAAACATGACCAATTTCCTCACAACCTGGCTTCCCAAAACTTTAAATATGCAAGAAACCTTTTCATATAGAATTGAGAGGGCACATTGGTCTTTGACTAATTCAACCATGTAAATTAAGGACAAAACCAAACCAATATCTGTCATAGTTCGCTTTTTCTCTTCACAGGACAAAAAATTGGTTCTGAAGTCAGCATGGACTAATTCCTCAATTAAATATGACAACAACATTATTAGGTTTGATAATGACTACTCTTCTACAGTGGCAGCAAAAAGGAAGGAATGTTTACCACTAATTAAGAAACGTAACAACAATTAAAAGTTCATCTTTTATTTCCAGCCACAGTACCCTTAGAATTTAGAATATAATATTTCTTCTCCCACATCCCCATAACAATAATGGCAAAAATGGAGGCACAAAATGAAACCATAGCCACTTCTTTCTGTCTAAAAATCAGGGTCTATATTAGAACATCGAAGTTTCAAAACTTTGAATGTTCTAATATCGACCCCTATTCAGTAAACGCTTACAACATCGAACATGCAGAACAGCGAATTTTTTCCTAGGGAAAAAATTTGCTGTTCCAAAACACATACACACAACACAAACACACAAAACAAACAGCAATCCACACACATACACCTAAAATCTTACATCTAACCCTACACTAAACTGTACATATCCCACTAACTATCCACTTACCTTAACCCAAACCTTAAGATCCGTCACTATCGCACATTTACCTCACCCGCGCCCTGACCCTAACTCACCTACCCCACCCTAACCCTCACGTCCACACAATCGCACAATTACCTGACCCGCGCCCTAACCCTAACTCACCTAACCCACCCTAACTCTCACGTCCACACAATCGCACACATACCTAACCCGCACCCTAACCCTAACTCACCTAACCTGCGCCCAATCACACACTTACCTGAACCCAACCCGTAACTTTCCACCACAGAGCTGAAAATAGCGAAGTGACAAAAACGGACAATCAAATTCTTTCCCTAGGAAAAAAAATTCGGTTTTCTGTAGCTTCGCTATTTTCAGCGTTCGCTGAACAGAGGTCAATATTAGAACATTTGAAGTTTTGAAACTTCGATGTTCTAATATAGACCCTAAAAATCATACCATCAAAATACATAAAATTATTTGTCAGAATTATGTCCATCAAGTTCACAATAACTTTAATTTCACTCCCACTCAATTCACTTTTCTTCAATAAGAAATTCGAACAACCACTCAAGCTCCTGTTGATGTGGTATTATTGAAAATAAGTCTTTAACATCTATTGTTAAAAATAAAAGACTTTCATTGTATAATTCATGATAAAAATCCCAAGAGTCCTTGACTAAATATTCAAGCCCTTGAATGGTCACTTTGAGTTTATAACCAATAAACTTAGCCAAATGAAATGTTTTAGAGGCCTTAGCATCAACTATAAGTCTTAAAGGTGGGTCTAATAGGTCCTTGTGGACCTTCAGTATTGAAAAATTGTAGGGACCATAAAATAGTCAACTTTTAAAACCCCAAATTCAGCCTGATCATTTTCACCTTACATAGGCATGTCATACAGTAAATAATCAACCTTCCTATAGACTATATGCATTTCAGTACATGACACCTCTTCATATGTATCCTTACCTAAAAGGATTATTATTTTATTGTTGAAGTCATTAGTGTTTATCAGGACCACCCCTCCCCCTTTATCAGCTTTCATAATTCTCACTTCATTGTTTTAACAGTTTAAGTAAGAACTGATCTAAAATCAAATTAAATTTAAGTGAGTCAAGATGTTTGTGCAAAAGCTCTCTAATACCACGTTTACACAAAAATTCAAAAATATCTAAGACTGGAAAAAGGGGGATTAAAAGTACTTGGTCTTCTTAATGTTAATCAGTGGGAAGAGGTACCATCATGAGGGAACAAAAGACTAAAATTAAGCTTTTTAACAAATTATTTGATGCCCAAAAGGACTTAAGCCAACTTTGCTCTGGCTGTGGGTACAAAGGTAAAACCTTTAGAAAAAAATTAAAAGACTACATTAGTATCTACTTAACTGTTGTAATTAAACTCATGAAAATCACCTGAATTATTAACACAAAACATTTAATTGTCCCAGTGGCTCCACCAATTGATTGTCCACCCTCTCGGCTATTGCAGGGTCCCTTGTTGACTGTAGTTGAACCAAGTTTGGTTTGCCCCCCCCCCCATTTTGCTGGGATCGAATCCTCACTGACCACTTCAATGGGGGATTTCAATAAAGGGGCTTCAGGATAACTGTTACCTTGGTGCACTTACATGAATCCCACTAGCCAAACTGCCTAAGTCATAGATGTGCATTTGCATTGACCAGGCCTGAAACCTGGGGGGGCAGGGGGTATGCTTTCCTTTGCTCATATTCAAAAACATCCCATTTCAGTTTAGCTTCTTTTTATTTTTAAGGTCATTTGTTAAGGTATCACCTTTAACAAAAATCTGATCAAACAACAAATCATTAGTGACATTAGTGTTGGAAGTTTAATTTCCATAGAAATCTTGTCCATGGATCTAGGATTGTCCTTAATAAGAACTTCCATAAGCTCACACTTGTGCCGGTCAAGCAACACTAGTAGCTCATTATGCAAATTTGAACTGTTAACCAACCCCATCAGGTATTTCCAACAACACAAAAAAGTATAACATTTATCAGCCAGTAGCTTTGCTCTTTAAACATATTAATAAATAGAAAATAATGAGTAGTACACTCAACAGAGTAAACGCTACACACCAACAGAAAAATAAAATGTAACACAATAAATAAATTTTTGGTGTGTGCGACCATGCATCAAACTGGAGATAAAGATGGAATGATACTTCTTCTTCTTCTATAAATAATTTAATAAAGTGCACAGATAAGTGCTTTCACATTAGCTTCTTCAGACCAGATAGCACACTTACACAGAAACGCCTATATATATATATATATATATATATATATATATATATATATATATATATATATATATGTGTATATACTAAAGATAATCATGACGTAATTTAATTGTTAACTATATGTTAACCTTAAGCACCATTTAATGCATCAAAAAGCACTTACATATAAAACATGTTAAAAAATGTGAACATATCTAAAATACAACCCTAGCTATATCACATATTTCTATTTAAAATAATATAAAAGTAAATACTGTATGATAATAAATATACCTATTCATTTAAAATAAATTTACTTTCTATACATATAAATTTATCATATATGATAAATATGACAAATGCATATGTAGTGTTAGCTTATCGACGAGCTTTCAAGACAGGTTTGAGAGATGCCCTTTCATTAAGGCCGTGACCCCTGTCTGCTCTAAATCTCAAAATCCATGTCATTTCTCTTTTTTTCAGGGCTGTTCCTGAGGTTTCCTTGTCTAATGATAGGGTTAAGAACATCTATAGCCATAAATTTAAATGCATGTTGATTGTCATACACCAGAACATGTTTAGTTAAAGCATTGTTCTGATATTGGATTTTAATGGCATATAAATGGTCTCTGATCCTGGTTCGGAAAGACCTGTTGGTTTTCCCTATACAGAATGAGTTACACATGTCACATCCTGCTAGGTAAACTATGTTCGCTGTGTTACAGTCAGCATTTACTCTAAATTTAAAGAACTTATAGTGTCCGGATGAATAAAGTGGCCTCTGGTGTTAATATGATTGCAATAGTTACAATGTCCACATGGGTTGGTTTTCGGGACATTATTTAAAGAATGTTTACTAGTATTGAAACATAGTAGCTTTTTAAGATTAGGTCTATTTTTGAATCTAAAAGATGGTTTATCTCCCACAATCTCCTTAAAGTCAGCACTACTCGTATCTTCCAATGATTATTAACATAAATAGCTTTATTGTCATTTGTATAATACATTGGTATTTTTATATTTTTATTTTTACCTTCTTGCCTAACGATTCTATCATGTTCAGAAATAAGGTGCAGCTCTATCTTCCCTTAATTCATCCAGATCTAAAAGATTATTGTCAATTTCTGTTGCATTATAAACTTGATTTAATAGTCTGTCTTTAAAATCAGTTAACGCCTCTTGATAACCTGTATCTGTGGCATTTAGTCGAGATATATGCATGCCTTGTCCCCTTATGATGTTTTTAAAACTGTAATGGAGATGCATGCTTCGTCTATGTAATAAATTATTTTTGTGACATTGCTTTCTATAAACTCCTGTATTCATGTAATTATCCATAACTCTTTCTATATACACATCTAAATATTCAATGTACATATTAGAATAATTATGTGTAAACTTTAGAAAACTAGTCATACTATTCATGTCTGTAACAAATTTTACCAATTCCTCCACCATCCCATTCCAAAGGAGAAAAACGTCATCTACAAAACGACAATAAAATAAGACATGTCTTTTATAGATATCTTGTTTAAAGAGATAATTTTCTTCCCAATAAGCTAATACCATGTTGGCGTAGCTATTGGCACAAGAAGTGCCCATAGCCACGTATACAATTTATCAGCCAGTAGCTTTGCTGTTTAAACATATTAATAAATAGAAATTCAATCACTATTTCCCTCAATAATGTAAATACAAATATGCCAGTCAACTGTGACACAAATCTTAATATCAAAAATGCTCCTGCCTCTGAACCTGCTGTTTCTGAATTCACAAAATATAGCAGTATCATTTACCCATTGATCTACTCCCTCTTGTGGCTCACACCTGTCCCACTTCTATTACCCTTTGTTTAACACACACACACACACACACACACACACACACACACACACACACACACACACACACACACACACACACACACACACACACACACACACACACACACACTCACTCTACCATTTCCAAAATTCTTTGCAGAATCTTTGCATCTCCTTTAATAAAATTACTTCAACTTGTCCAAGTCTTCCATCCCCTCTATCCCTTTCAGTACTACCATTTATTTTCTCTATATCCTTAGAAACTTTCCTCCTTCTGTACCCACCAAAATCCTTACAAATTTATCATGAATTTCCTCCTCACTTCATTAAAAAAGTCCATTGGAAAACCCATCATATTCAACTGATTTCTCTCTTCTGGAAAAACATTTTTTCTAGCGGCACTTCATTTTCCAATTTCCTTATTGATTTTTTTGTTTAATGGACCTTTACAAACCTGTCTAATCCCATTTTATCTTTCATGTTTTTCTCATTTTGTTGCAAAATGAATTTTTGATTCCTCCTTCCCTCAACATACATTTTTCTCCACCATTATTGTCTTAAAGTTTCCCTCAGAACTGTATAAAATACTTCAACTATGAATGAATGCTCATTCATTTTCTGTGGTCTTTAGTCTTCGTATTAGTTGATCTTTTTTCCTGCTCCTTTTGTTCCGTTATCTTCCATGCTAGCAACTTTTTGTCTTATCTTCCATCATTATATGAGCCCACTTTCTTATAATTTATTTTTCTGCTTTTTTAATTTACATTGTCACGACTTCTGCTTTTAAAGCCATGTTTTTCTATTCTCCTCCACTAATCCCTATGCTACTTAATCACCATCCTAAGCAGTCTTCAGCTGCATATCTAGTCCCCTAATCCACTCATTTTTCAATTTCCTCCCTGTTTCCATCTTCTTCATCACTCTTTCTCTCCGCACCAACCTCAATGCATCCAATAATTCCTTTCAGCTTCTTCTCTGAAACAATATTCATTTCTACACCTCACAAAAATTCTCTACTCCTTCATTAAAACACTCAACCATACCATTTACATTCCTTCTTTGACTTATCTCCCCTTTTCACTGAATGTCCTCTTCCACATGGATAGGATCAGACCAGCAATCTTCTCTAGTCACCACTCTGAATGCCCTGTTGCCCTAACTCAATTTCCTACTGACAAAAAATATACTGTTTTGCTGTATCTTGAGAAAATGTAAATTGCCCATTTTATCTGAGCTCCTCCCCTTCCACACACCCTTCCACCTCCCTTGAGCCATTATCATTCTTAACTCCCTACTACTCCTGTTTTTCAGCTTTACCTTATTTGCTCAATTAAGGTCATCTCTGATTATTTCCCACTCTGGTCTTTCACTCAGTTTCTGCCCCACTTGAACAGGGCTGGATCCAGCACTAGGTGATCTAGGCAGCTGCCTAGGGCCCTATGCTTGCAGAGGGGCACTGTACTCAACATTAGATTTAAAAAAAAAGTTTTCTTACTTTCCTCAGCATCCATGTACTGTATACTGTCACTATAAGAATTAAAAAAAAGTAACTCCTGCTTTGCCCATGTCCTGCTGTTTCCTGTGTGCAAGTAGAGATGGCATAAGACTGCAGTGGTACACTGGTTTTACTTTCCTTTCAAAACAGATACTTTAGTGAAGCAGGTACTGCTTGTTGGTCAAGTGGAGGTTTTACTTTCCTTTAAGTAAAGATAGCAGCTACTGTGTGCTGCTTTGTCCAAGTCTGCCACAGTGATTTTGCTAAGAGAGTGCAGGCTTTCAGAATGGGCTGCTGCTTTTTCTTTCTTTTCAAGGTGGTCATTTGCTGCTGAGGTTTTGTGTATTTATGTGTGAAATGCCTCTCTTAGTTATGTTTTTTTAAGAGTCAAGCCCTGTACTTTATGTACAGGGGATAAGAGCCTTAATCCAAATGTCAGACCCAATTTTGTAGGTAAAATGTTGATGAAAAACCTGCTGTTCTTTTAACTTTAGAGTAGTAAGAATGAGAAGACATAGGAAGGTCAAAAATGAGATTTAGTTGTTCTGCAAGCAAATATGCACCCCCACCAAAAAATAAAAAAGTATGATACATGGTGATCATTCTGATTTTTGTATAACTTGTGGATACCACCTCTTACTACAGAATTTATACTGTCTGCAACTGTTTTGCTTTATTCATTGCACTAAAGAATGAATTAAATAGACCCAGACTGTGTAATGTGTGTAAACATGTTACGTTTTAGTAATATATTTTTGCAGTACTTTCTTTAGAACCTTCATATCATCTGCATTATTTAGAGTAATGATCGGAACTGTCTGATCTTCAGCATCCCTAACATAGTCAATTGTTGCATATTATTTTGTACAGTCTTTGCTACATAATCGGATTATAAAGGATTTCTACATTTAGTTAAAAACTTAGTCCGGGAGTTAGCACAGAGCACTAAACCTCTGACTTGTTAGTGAGCTGCTTCCTGTGGCAAAGGTGCAGGGTTTGAATTTTTCTACCTTCATTGACCCCCTGTATGACACTGAACAAGTCATTTAACCTGACCATGCTTTGGAGCAATTCAGAACTTGTGCTGCACTCCTTAATGGTCTACAGGACTGAAGACATAGTAACAATGAACCTGTTGTCATTGTTTGTCAGACATTTCCTATTGCATAACTGATCTAGTTCAGGAAATGTTATGGTAATATCACCAGCACACTATTCTTAATGCAACATGGACAATTTATTCTTGAAGGGCAGTAGACACTGCATTTGTAGATGAAGCACTTAAATGTAAAGTTGTTTGCCACCAGCAACCTCTGCATTAGTAATAGTTCTCTTTAATATGGAACTGTTTAGATAACTTTCACTTCTGTAGAGATTATCAGATATACAAGTTTACAGAAAAGTACACAAATATCCTTACAAATGAGAGCAGCTCTAGAAGGCGCAGTGAGAAAGCTCATATTAATAGTATGCAGCATGTGGTTAAATGAAACAGGCCCAAGCACATGGCAGCCCCTGCCACACCTACTGGTAAACCCCAGAACTTTCTAGCAAATTCCAGACTTTGCACAGCCTCAGTGAAGCACAAGAGTGAGTTAGCACACTCAAAGCATGGACCCCAGCCTAGTTTCACTGTCAACTGTCTTAACTGTGGTGGAAGTCATGAATTTAAAAGGGGAAAGTGTTTAGCTTTTGGTCAACAATGCCACAAAAATGTAATAAATGGAATTACTTCAAAAGGTTTTGTAAATCAAAAAGCCTACACTCTTTTTATTAAAAGGGAACATTTTAAGAAATGAGTTGATCAGTTAGACTGACAAGCCTACTCTTTATGTTGATGGTGTATCAGTGCTTCATGAAACAGTCAATGCAGTAGACTTAAGGGCAAAGAATGAGGTATTTTGTACTCTTCGGATAAATGTCTAACCCACAGAGCTCAAAGGTGACACAAGTCAAGTGCAATGTTATGTCTGCAGAAACGTTTGTCAGAGTATGTAAAGGTGAGACTCAATTTGGCAAGGTGTACAATACTTTTTGCTTATGGCGGTGAAGAAATTCAAACCGAAGGTTCATTAGTGCTTTCATGTTACTTCCAGCTGAGTAGAAGCTACAACTTATTATTTTATGTGGTCAATAGACACGCTCAGTCATTATTAGGGCTCAAAGACTCTCTGAAAATGGGACTGATTTCATTTAATAAGGAAGTCCCTCATGTTAGCTTAAAAAGACCACTACTCTAATTTTGCCCAGCACATTTTTTCTACCTATGCTGATCTTTTCCGAGACAAATAAGGCAAACTTCCTGTTGAGTATTCTATGAAGTTAGACTCAGAGGTCAGTCCAGTTATCAGACAAGCATGTAAGGTTCCAATAGCCATGCAGAATAGAGTCAAAGCCAAGTTAGATAAAATGAAGAGACAAGGTGTAATTTGTCCAGCAGAAACTCCAAAAGAATGGGTATCTTCCATGGTTGTAGCTCATAAGAAAAGCTCAGATGACATCAGAATATGTACTGATCCATGAGATTTGAACAAAGCACTGAAAAGACCTCATCACTCAATGCGCACAAGAAGTTGCTGCTTTGATGCCAAATGCCACTATTTTTCTGTCTTGGATGCAGAGAGTTCATTTTGGCAAATTCAGCTTGACAAAAAATCCTCACTGCTTACTACATTCAGTACTCTGTTTGGCAGGTACAGATTTTTGAGAATGCCATTTGGGATAAATTCTGCAAGTGAAGTCTTTTGGTATGCAATGGAGCAAATTTTATCTGTGTATCCTTGTGCTATCATAGTAGACATACTGGTAGCAGGTCGTAATGAAACAGAGCATGAGGGAAACCTCAGAAAAGTTCTACAAAGGGCATGTCAAGTGAATCATAAGATCAATGCACAGAAATGCAAATTCAGGCTACAAGAAGTTCCTTATGTTGGTCACAGGCATACAACCAGATCCTTCAAAACAATCAGCCATTCGCAAGATGCCAGCCCCAGACAATGTTCAAGTCCTGCAATGTTTTCTTGGCATGGTCAACTACCTAAGCAAGTTCAACCCAGACTTGGGCCAACTATCAGCTCCACACAAAGAGTTGTCATGTAAAGATGTATACTGGTCTTGGTCAGAGCAACACCAAATAACCATTTGATGTCCTGAAAAGATTAGTTGTGTAAAATCTTACCATAACCATACATGTCCTTCTCTTCTATGTTGCAGTATTCTCACATGTGGGGATCCCCTGCCTCAAGCAACCTGAACGTCCGGATCATCTACCAAAGTTTAAGCCTGGTTGCTGTCTGGTGCATGGGATGTCACATGCAGAAACAGTAAAGCACCCGCACGTACGGCAAGTGCACGGCTCAACCCAATAGAACCAAACCAAAAAAGGAGCCAGCACAAATCCTGTTGGAAAATAAGTGTATTAAAAATACACATAATATACACCATAGTAACAGACTGCATATACATATGCAAAAAAACAAATTACACAGAGCGGTTTCAGCTAAACAGCCTTCCTCAGTGTAACAAAAATAATAAAGACCATTGCATTCAGAAGCAGTCCATAAATATATAGGTGTACAATTAGGACAGAGAACAATGAAAATAATACACAAATTAGATAATCAAAACTGTAATTTAAACCTGGAGGAAAAAGCCCACCCAGTTTGACAATCCACTTTTTTCTTTGATATCCAAAACTTGATGTAAACCAGCTAGATCATTATTTTTATGCACAATGCGATCAATAATAGTAAATCTGAACGAACCAGTCTGATGATTACAAATATGCTTATATAGTGCACTAGTTTGCTTATGTATCCTAATATCACTCAAGTGTTCACTAATTCTAGGCCTGAAAGGCCTAGAAGTTTGTCTCACATAAAAGTCTGACAAGAGCAACTAGCCAAGTAAATAATCCAAGTTGAGCTGCAATTGCCAAAAAAATCCATATCGTAAACCTTTGAAGTGTTTTTACTAGAAAAACAAGTGGTTTTATACATGTGTGAACAACTTGAGCAATGAACACGTGGATGACAACCTAACTTCTGCCCAGTGATCGTCCAAGATGTCCATAAACGGACCCCCCCCCCAAAAAAAAAAATGTTCCAGTGTCTAGAAATAATATCCATAAAGGATTTGGTATTTTTGCCACAAGTAGTAACTAGCCTAATCTGTGACCCCTTAGCAGAAACCCGTTCCTTATATCTTAGTAATTCAAATCTATCCTGTGATTCCACATACTGATTGGCCACATGGATATGACCAACCCTGTATCCTCGGGCTCTACATCTGGCACATAAATCCGATTTAAAGAGCTCGTAAGTGGCAGTACTAAAACACATTCTTTTAACCCTGAGAAATTGAGACTTTGGGATATTCCTGATGACATGTTAGGGGTGGAAGCTAGACGCATGTAGTAGAGTGTTATATTGAGGAAATTTGCAGAACACCTGTGTTTCTAAAGTATTAGCAGGAGTAGGTATAACCAAAACATCCAGAAATGTAATCTCTTGTTGATGCCAAGTTAATTTAAACTCAATACCCCAAATATTTTCATTCAGGTATTCCTCAAATTCCTCAAGATACCCAGCGTCAGCCCTCCACACAAGCCAACAGTCAGCAAGATATCGTCTCCAAATATCCATTTCATCAAGGTAAATATTATGGCTTCTATCATAAATGAGTGTCTCTTCTATACAGGCCATAAATAAATCGGCATAATGGGGGCAAAAGATGCCCCCATTGCCGTGCCACAAAAGTACAGTTTTGTACCTACCATAAATGTAGATGTTCGAAGATCCACATTGCTGCATTCCTTACTTATGGGTAGTCCGCTGTCCTCGGTCGGCCCGAATACCAAAGTATTAGGCTGACGTCGGTCATGGGCGCCTAGATCTGACATCAGAGCGTCAGGGTATAAAGGCGCATGACCGACGTCATATCCTCAGTCTTTTCTTGCCCCAGATGTCAGAAGGCCAAACCAGAAAGGCCACAGCCAAAAACAGAATACCTCCCAAAACATGCCCAACAACAACCATCACCTAAAGCATAGCACCAAGTCTAACTACAGTGGGGAAGGAGGGAGGGTAAATTGGACTGCAGCAATGTGGATCTTGAACATCTACATTTATGGTAGGTACAAAACTGTACTATGTTCTTCATCTCACATTGCTGCAGTCCTTACTTATGGGTAGAATCCCAAAGCAACGGGAAAGGGAGGATGGTAAAATCATAAAGCATTAGGGGCCGCTAAAATGCCCTGTAAAATTGCAGTGGCAAATCCAGCCCTAGACTTAGAATAAAGAGGAAGGTGGTAATGTTTAGAAAAGGTATGCACTGAACTCCAAGTAGCTGCCTCCAAAATGTCTTTGTAGCTACCCCTTAGAAAGGCCGTAGAAGTAGCAGTAGCCCTAGTGGAATGAGGCCTGATTCCAGCAGGAATCTCCTTACCATGATGGGAATAACAGAAAGAAATACAAAACCCAATCCATTTAGAAATAGTTTGTTTTGAAACAGGTTTACCCTGTGAACCCAAAGCAAAAGAAACAAACAATTGCTGAGACTGTCTGAACTCCTTGGTTCTGCTCAAATAATAACGTAACTGCCTGTGAATATCCAAAGTATGCAAAATTTTCTCCCTTTATTTTGCGGGTTTGCATAAAAAGTAGGCAAATGAATAGTTTGATTTAAGGCCACACTAGAAACCACCTTAGGCATAAAGGAAGGATTAGTACGCAAAGATACCCTATCCTTATGAAAAATCAGGAAAGGCTCCACTGCCATGAGGGCCTGTAATTCAGAAACCCTTCTTGCAGAGGTAATGGCCAACAAAAAAGCAGTTTTCCATGACAAATACTTTAACTCGGCAGTAGCTGCAGGCTCAAAAGGCTGTAGAGTAAGTTTTTCCAACACAAAATTGAGATCCCAAGCAGGAGTAGGAGCTCTACGTGGGGGTCTTATATTCTTTGCCCTCTAAGAAATTGCTTAAACCAAGGATGAGAGAATAAAGGAGGGTCACAATCATAGTGAGCAGAAATGGCTGCAGCATGGACCTTTATTGAGGAGAAAGACAAACCCTTGTCCAATAACTCAGTAAGATATTGAAGAGCAACACTTAAATCAGGTTTGGAGACATCAAAGTCCTTTCCTTTGCTCCAAATAAAAAATCTCCTCCATTTATCAGCGTAAACTTTCCTGGTACTAGGCCTCCTGGCCTCCAAAATAACATTCAAAACTTGTTGTGGAAGCTGAGACCCTCCAGAGTCTAAAACAGAATATGCCAGGCTGTTAGATGTAGAGACTGAATCTTGACATTGAGGAAGTGACTGTCCTCTTGTGACAAAAGGTGCGGAATCAAAGGCAGAGGCCATGGAGGTTCTCGTACTAAGCTCCTCAGTAGTGGGTACCAGTGTTGTCGAGGCCAATCCGGTGCTATCAAAATCATGGTTGGCTTGTCTTGTCTGGCCTTCAAGAGTACCTTGGGGAGAAGAGGCAGAGGTGGAAAGGCATATACATGCAGATTGTTCCAACTGAATGATAGAGCGTCCACCTTCCAAGCTGTGTGATGAAACATTTTTGTGCAAAACTTTGGCAACTGGTAATTTAGTGGAGAAGCGAACAGATCTATGTCTGGAGTTCCCCATAACACTGTCAACTGTTGAAATACATGAGGATCCAATTTCCATTCGTGAGGATCCACTATTTGTCTGCTCAATACATCTGCTAAGGAGTTCTGTGCTCCTGGTAGAAACCTTGCCTGAAGATTGAGGTGTAGATTGAGAGCAGTTTCCGACAGAATCATCACTTGCCTGCAAAGAGGGTAAGAATGAGTTCCCCCCCTGCTTGTTGATGTACCACATGACAGTAGTGTTGTCTGTTTGAATCAACACCTGCCCTGGGTGAAGTAAATCTTTGAAAGCCATCAATGCAAACTGGACTGCTAACATTTCCTTCAAGTTGATGTGCAAATGTTGGAGTTTGACAGGCCACGTGTTTTGCACCCATTTTCCATTGAGGTGTGCTCCCCAAGCCTTGTCCGAGGCATCTGTCGTTAGAATCTGACTCGCCTCTGGCCGGGTCACAGAGAGTCCCTTGTTTAGGTGACATTCCTAAGCCCACCACAAAAACTCCTTCTGAATGCAAGGTATTATCTGAATGACAGTGTCTAGATCTTGGCAGTGCTGTGTCCATACATTTTTGAGATACCATTGAAGCTTCCTCATATGCAATTTGGCATTGGGAAGCACCAGAATACAAGATGCCATGAACCCCAAGGCTTGAAGGACTGTCCTTGCAGTCAGCCTGGACCGTAGAGACATTAGATGGAAATAAAGAGAAAGGCTTCTTTGTTTGTCCGGGGTCAAAAAGGCCATCTGGGAAGCTGTATTCAGTCTCACACCCAGAAAGCACATGTCCTGAGAGGGTACTAGACTGGACTTTGTTTCGTTCACAGAATACCCTAGGCATCTTAACACTGCCATCACATACTGTAGATGATGAAGAAGTTCGTCCTTTTCTTGTGCAATAATCAGGCAATCGTCCAAATAAGGATAAATCTGTATTCCTCTTAGTCTGAAAAATGCTATCACTGGAGCCAGAACCTTTGTGAACACTCTGGGCAGTAGATAAGCCAAAGGGCAATGCAGAGAACTGATAATGTAAATTTCCAGCCCGGAAACGCAGGTACCTCCTGCAACTGGGCCTGATAGGAACATGAAGGTAAGCCTCTTTGAGATCCAGAGTAACCATCCAGTGATCTTTTCCCAACAGAGGTAAAAGTTGTTGTAAAGTCAGCCTCTTGAACTTTGGAATGTCCAGGTAAGTGTTGAGGATAGATAAATCCAAAATTGGTCTCCACGTGTTCCCTTTCTTTGGAACTAGAAACAGGCGGGAATAAAATCCTAGGCCCACTTCTGACAGAGGAACTGGCTGTATAGCTCCTATTTGAAGAAGTAAAGAAATTTGTCTGCAGCCTCTATCCTTTGCCGAGGAGGGACGTCTGGCATGCCTTTGAAAGGAGGCATGGTATGGAAATAGAACTTGTAACCTCGGTTTATAATGTCCAATACCCATTTGTCCTGGGTGACTAAATGCCAATTTTGCTTGAAAAGAGCCAACTTTCCTCCCAAAGGAGCTGCCAGGCAAGAAGAATCTGGCAGCTGAAAATGTAGGTCATTGGGCCTGTTTACGAAAGGACTGGCCCCTGCCCTCACCAGCAGATTGAGCAGGCGAACTCCATTGTCTCGGCCTGAATGTACTCTGAGCTCTGCCCCTACCACGCCTAGATCTACCCCTAGACTGAGAATCAGAAGAAGGGTACGCCCACCCCTTAGTAGGCCAATTTCTACTAAACTTTGGAGGTTGTACCTGCAAAAATCTTTAACAGTCTGCATAGACTTAGCCTTGTCTTCCATTTTCTTTAAGACTGACTCCACAGGAGGACCAAACAAAACTTCAGACTGTAAAGGGGCATCCAGAATTCTAGACTTAACATGCTCAGACAAATTCTGATCCTTAAGCCAGGCGTGCCTACGAATAACTGAACCAGTGGCAGCCACCCTAGAAGAAGCCTGTAAAGCATCAAAACCACATTGCAAAGAGTGCTTACCCACCTGTTCAGAAACATGCACTAAATCCTGCAATTCTTTACACTCTATGCCCTCTGCCAAAGCATCCACTTTAGACCTTAGCTGAGAAAGGAGGAAATTCTGATACTTCAACATATGTAACTGGCAGTTCAAAGCTCTCATTGCTAAAGTAGAAGAGGTATACACCTTCTTACCCCATCTATCCAAAGCTCTAGCTTCCTTATCCAGAGGAACCGGATTCTTAACAACAGAGGCTCTAACACCCTTAGGCCCCTGACTAATAGTTTCTGGGTCCGCCCTAGGACTCTTATACAGATATTTATGAGCCTCAGGCACTTTGTAATACCTGTCCGGTTTAACTGGGGCAGGAGGCACAGAATCTGGATTAAGGGAAGCTTCCAAAAAAACATCTGAAACAACATCCAAAACCGGAGGTATAGCTAAGGGTCTATGCTGTGGTAAAAACAAGAACTCCCTAAGTCTCTTCCGTGAATCAGAGTAATCCTGTCCCTCCCACTGAAAATGCTCCCTCATGGAATGCAGAGTTTCTGAAAATGAAAATCCTCTGGAGGAGAAGCAGAAGGAGTGGAATCCTCAGCATCAGAATCAGAATAAGGAGGAAATCTTGAATGTCTTCAGCAGAAGACTCTGAATCATCTGAGGCCTGCTCCAAACTTTCCAACTCTGGCTCCATCCTGGGCCTTTTATCAGGAGGGGGCATAGAACCTCTAATTAAAGTAATCAAATCCTCTGCCATTTTAAGCATGTGCTTTTTAGGCACAGACCCTGAAGAACCAGAACTGACACCAGAGGAAGGCAAGACAGACCTGCCCTTAGAAGGAGCCTTAGAAACAGTAGCAGAAGGCCTAACCACCTTAGGCATAGAAGGGAGAATAGTAACCTGAGAGGCCCCTTCAGCCTGACCTGCCTCCTGAGAGGCCACATCCTGTAAAATCAAAGTTTCCCCCTGGGACTCAACAGAAATTTCAGCCGGATCCACCTGTTCAGCTGTAGCTTCTAAAGGTCCGGCGTCCGAAACGGATGAATCATCCTGCCTAGGCTTTAAAGATTTGTCTTTGCGCTTCTTAGTAGAAGTAGGCGTCGGAACATCCGACGGCATATTATAATTACACCTCTTGCCAAAGACTAACCAAGCGCAATCTAACCTCCGTTTTATAGTGCGCTTATTAAACCTAGCACAAAAACGACACCCGACTACGTCGTGCTCCGGTCCCAAACAAGGAATACAAAGCGAGTGGTAATCCCTATGCGGTATCTGTTTCCCACAAGAAATACAATTATTCACTTTTTCCTGACATCCGGTAAGTAACTGAGGCAAGAAAAAACAAAAATATTCCCCAACGGGGTACTTAGCCCAACTTGGTATCGGTCTGAAACTCCGAAAACGAAAAAATTTCAGAACGCCGAATGGCACTTGCAACGCTGCTTCTGCATCGGACCATGCGGCAAAAAAGACTGAGGATATGACGTCGGTCATGCGCCTTTATACCCTGACGCTCTGATGTCAGATCTAGGCGCCCATGACCGACGTCAGCCTAATACTTTGGTATTCGGGCCGACCGAGGACAGCGGACTACCCATAAGTAAGGACTGCAGCAATGTGAGATGAAGAACATCTTGCGTTTTCGTAGGGGCAGATCTTTGGGGTCTTTGTTTAGCCATCATAAAAGGGCTCAGCAAGATAAAATATTGACACAAAGGACCACCACTGGGCAGAAGTTAGTAGGTCGTCATCTGTGTGGTCATTGCTCAGGTTGTTCACACATATATAAAACCACTTGTTTTTCTAGTAAAAACACTTCAAATGTTTATGACATAGATTTTTTTGGCAATTGCAGCTCAGCTTGGATTATTTACTTGGCTAGTTGCTCTTGTCAGGCTCTTTATGTGGGACAACCTTCTAGGCCTTTCAGGATTAGAATTAGTGAACACTTGAGTGATATTAGGATACATAAGCAAACTAGTGCACTATATAAGCATATTTGTAATCATCAGACTGGTTCGTTCAGATTCACTATTATTGATTGTATTCTGCATAAAAATAATGATCTAGCTGGTTTACATCAAGTTTTGGATATCGAAGAAAAAAAGTGGATTGTCAAACTGGGTGGGCTTTTTCCTCCAGGTTTAAATGAACAGTTTTGATTATCTAATTTGTGTATTATTTTTATTGGTCTCTGTCCTAATTGTATGCCTATATATTTATGGGCTGCTTCTGAATGCAATGGTCTTTATTATTTTTGTTACACTGAGGAAGGTTGTTTAGCTGAAACCGGTCTGTGTAATTTGTTTTTTTGCATATTTATATGCAGTCTGTTACTATGGTGTATATTATGTGTACTTTTTAATGCACTTATTTACCAACAGGATTTGTGCTGGCTCCTTTTTTGGTTTACGTCACATGCAGGCCATAAATGTAATGTCCGCACGCACAGACCTCAAAACTGACTGCCCAGTCAGACAATAGTCTAAGGATAAAAGAAGGATGCCATCCAGACAGAAAAAAGGCCCTCTAGGGGGGTAGAAGGGAGGGAAGGAATACTGCAACATTGAAGAAAAAGACATCTATGGTTATGGTAAGATTTTAGAAACTAATATATGTCCTTCAATTCTCCTGTTGCCGTATTCTCACATGTGGGAGAGTACCACAGCTCATGTAGAGAAAGGATTGTAGGAAGAGGTAGCAGTCTCCAGGAAACCATGAAGGATGGCTCTTGCAAATCCTGACATGGTTCTAGAGATGTTATCCAATTTATAGTGCTTGGTGAAGGTGTGCACAGAGGACCATGTGGTTGCCTCTAGGATAGTGGCTGTATCCACGCCTTTGAGAAATGCTCCTGAAGAAGCCACTGCTCTAGTGGAATGTGCTTTGACTGTGTGTGGTAGCTCTTTACCACGGAAGGAGTAAAAGAAGGATATAGTTTTACAGATCCAGGATGATATTGTCTGTTTGGTTACAGCTTTCTCCAGGCCCCTGGGGTGAAAGGACTCAAAAAGTTGGTTGGACAAGTCTTATCCAGATAAATCCTCAGTTGTCTGTGAACATCCACAAAATAGAGCACTCTCTCACTGTCATTCTGTAGCAAAGGGAAAAAGGTGGCTAAATGGATAGACTGGTTAAGGGATATTTCGTTGACCACTTTGGACATGGAGAGGTTAGTACAAGGAGAAACTCTACATCTGTGGAAAATAGTATAGGGTGGAGTAGCCATGAGTGCTTGCTCAGAGACTCTTTTAGCTGAAGTAAGGGCTATTAGCAAGACAGTCTTCCAGGTGCACATCTTTAAAGTGGCTGAAGCTGCAGGCTCAAAGGGAGCAGTGATAAGTTTCTCTAGCACAAAGTTCAGGTCCCAAGGAGGAGGAGGTATAGGTTTCCTTGGTGGTCTAATGTGGAGAACCCCTTTGAGAAAAAGTTTCACCTCCAATATTGATAAAAGGAGTGGATCCACAGGTAAGCAGATTGAAATGGCTGACAAATGGACTTTCACTAAAGAGTATGAAAGTTCTGATTTTAGGAGCTCAAACTAATAGGTTAGAACCTGAAGTACATCCGCCTGGAAGGGCTTTAGCTGCCTTTGAAGACACCAGCTGGAGAACCTTTTCCACTTTGATAAATAGGATCTCCTGGTAGTAGGTTTCCTGGCCTCCTGCATGACAGATAGCATGTCCTCTGAGTAAAGGTGTCTAAAAGGGATCAGAGTGTTTATCACCCACAGGGTATGGCTGAGAGTTTGTAGATGAGGATGGATGAGAGATCCTTTCTGCTGTGTGAGAAGGTTCACCTTGTGAAGCAACTTGTGGTGATTGCCCTTGACAAGAGATAGAAGAAGGGGGAACGAATGCTGCCTTGGCCAATAGGGGGTCACCAGCAAGATTTATGGTTTGTCCCATTGAATTTTCAGTAGGACCTTCTGGATGAGAGGGAGGGGGGAGGCATATAGGAACAGCCTCTGCCATGAAATTGAAAAGGCATCCTCTTTTCACACTAATGGTGAGGGGAGCATGGAGCAGAATAGCCTTAGTTGTCTGTTTTGAGGGGAGATAAACCGATCTATCTGCAGAGTGTCCCACTGGTGGACAATGTCTAAGAAGACATCAGTGTGTAACTTCTATTCATGATTTAGAGACAAAGATCTGCTGAGGGCATCTGCCTGATTGTCCTGTGATTGGATGTAGACCGCCTGCAATGTTACGTTGTACTACGTGGCTAGTTCCCATGCTTGTATTTCCGGCCTGCAAAATAAACAGGATCTGACACCCCCCCCCCCCGCTTGTTGATGTACCACATCATTGTGGTGTTGCATTTAAAGACTTGTAGGGGACAAGGTTGTATGAGTGGGAGGAAGATCTTCAGGGCTAGGAGGAGAGCAGTCCTTTCCCATACATTGATATGTTTTTTTTTCTGGAGGGAGGGCTCCCATTGAGCCTGCACCTTGAGTCTGTTCATGGTGGCCCTTCAACCCAGATTGGAGGCATCTGTGTACATGAATTGGGTTGCCTTGGGGGCTGTAAGGGAAGACCTGGAATCTGGTTTATTTGTTGGAGCCACCACCCCAATGCTTTTTCAGGCAATGCAGAAAGGGCACTTGAAAGTCTAGGGGGTGATTGTGTTGTCAAGTGCTATTGGAACTTCCTCATGTGCGACCTGGCAAGGGGCAGCATTGGAAGAATAGCTGACCTTAGGTCTAGAAGGCATAGAAATTCCCTGCCTGAGACGTGGGTGACTAGAAGTAGGCCTTGTAAGAAGCTTGTTACACAGGTGACCTTGTCTTGTGGGAGAAAGGCTCTCATAAAGTCTGTCCTTATTCTGCAACCCAAGAAAATCTGGTCTTGGGATGGGGTGTGGGAGGACTTCATTATGTTCAGAGTAAACCTCAGATGTAGCAGGAGGGACACAGTTAATTGCAGGTGTGCCTGGAGAGTGCTCGTCTCTTCTGCTTAGATGAGTAGGTCATCTAGGTAAGGGTAGATCTGAAAGCTTTTTATTCTGCAGAAGGCTACTGCTGGGGCTAGGCACTTTGTGAAAACCCTTGGTGCTGTAGACAAACCAAAGAACATGGCAGTAAACTGATAGTGTGAGGATGGCACAGCAAAACGTAGAAGTCTCCTGAAGTCTGGGAGAATGGGGATATGGAGATAAGCCTCCTTCAGGTAGAAAGTGGCCCTGAAGGTGCCAGGTGTCAAAAGTGGAAGAAGGGTTTGTAGGGATAGTATGCAAAAGGAGGGTACATGCAGGAAAGGGTTTAATAGGGATAGGTCCAGGATTGGCCTCCATGGACCCTCCTTTTTGGGACCAGAAAGAGCCTGGAGTAAAACCCTTCACCCTCTTATTTGCTAGAACCCTCTCTATGGTGCCCTATGATAATAATAAATCCTGGATGACCTGGGGAATCAGGTGAATTTGTTTTTTTTTTTTTTTTTTTTTTTGAGGTAGGGGTATACCTTTTGGTAATGGCTTTTCCTGCCAGGTCATAAAGTGCCCTTTTTCAACTACTGATAAGACCCAGCGGTATGAAGTAATGTATTGCTATAGAGGGAGACAATGAGAGAGGCGGGTGGACAGGGGGGAGATGGTGGAAGGGATTTAGGCAGTCATGCACTGTTTGGTCTGTCTGGAAAGGGCTGCCTGGGGTAGATTGGGAGGAAGTAGTCCTAGGGGACAAGGATTTCCTAGCCCCTTTCCTATGATTTGAGGAAGAAGTGGAAGAAGCAGGCTCCCTCCTAACAAAGCTAGGTTTTGCAGGGTAGTTCCTGTAGAATTTTGGAACTGGGGATACCAGTAAATGCTTCAAGTCCTGCAGTTCCTTGCTTTTTTCCTGCAAACTTTTGAATAGTCCAAAAAAGCGTTAAAACTGCATCTCACTAATAACTGGCTATGCTCTTGCACTTCACCAGGCTAGACCCTCCACTATGTTAGACCCTACACCACCTTAACTATCTCACAACTCAAGAGGAACAGATAGGTCTATATTCTATTACTAGAGAAATACATACAATATAATACAATAGATTGTTATGGTTTAGACCCCAATAATCTTTAAGTTGTTGATTTACTCATGACTCCCTCTAGCAATGATTGAGGACACTATATATATCTCTTTAGATTAATTAAACTATTATTGTAAGATTTCTCTGTTTTCTCTAATTGTGACTGATGTGTATGAATATACTACTAAGACTCACTGCATTTTGTATCTAAATATACTTTGTAAACTTTATAGTTTTTTTTGTTACATATTATTTGTATGTGTGAAGCTTTTCTCCCTGAGCCTCCACTGAAAATGGACCTGTGTCCAGTGGACTATCCCAGTTAACAAATGTAAAATAAAATAAATAATAATAAATAAATAGATTGCTTGCCAAAGATGAACATATTGTTCCAGGGGAGCATCCAGGATCTTGTTCTTGAAGTCATCAGGAAGGGGTTGAAGTTTGAGCAAAGAGTACCTGCATAACACAAAAGCAGATGCAGCAGATCTGGCTGAGGCTTCAGCAGCATTGTAGCTGGATTTTATGGAATGTCTGGCTACCTGTGCTGCTAAGGAAAGCTTAGAGGCAACTTGGGGCTTTGTAGGGGAATCAGGCATGGAAGACTGCAAAGTAGATGCCTGGAAACTAGATCTAGAGCACACTTTACCATGTGTGCCTGGTAATTAATGGCTCTAAAGACCAGGGTGGAGGAAGTGTACATCTTTTTTCCCCAGTCTGTCCATCACCTTACTGTCTTTATTTGATGGCAGCAAGGAAGATGAAGGTATCTCTGCCTGGAAAGCTTGTCTGGTGCCACTCCCAATGACAGCTGGGTCCGCCATGGGCTGTTTGATGAGGTACTTGTGATCATCAGGGACTTTAAAGAACCTATCTGGCCATTTTGGGACCGGAGGTTAGGATTCAGGGGTCTTGGAGGCAGAAACAAAGGCATCCAGGTAAGCTGGAATCACAGGGGGAAGAGCAGAGGGAGAGGGGGACTCCATCTGGAGGAGCTTAGAGTACCTGTTTTGTACCCAAGTCATTTGAGTGACATCTCACTTGGAGTATTCTCTTATTTTGGAGATAGTCTCTCCAAAGGTGATATCTTCAGGTGTGGAATCTCCTTCCAAGGAGTCTTCATCTGGAAAACAGCATTCCAGGGGAGAGGAGAGCTGAGAAGAATAAGTGAGCGACTCATCAGAGGAAGAGGAAGAAGAGTCTTCCTCCTGAGTCTGAGGAAGAGGGATGGAACTGGCAGAGGCAGGCCTAGGACTAAGGGTAGGCAGAGCAGGAGTATGTGAGGCTATGGATCTCAGGGCCATAAAGGCCTGAACAAGAGACTGGGAAAACGTTTGCCTGCCTGGTTGGTCTTCCACTGGGGCAGACTGTTTTTTTGTTTTTTTTCTTCAGAGAAGGAGTCTTGGGAATAGATTGAGAAGCCAAAGGCCTACTGTCAGGCATCAGACCTATGGTCGAGGAGCCCTGCTATGAAAGTGAAGGTGGCTGTCCGAACAAGGCTGGTTCCCTCTCAACACTGGCAGAGGCCGATGTCGCAGAAACCTCTGCGGACATGCCAACTGGAGATGCTAGGGCAGCTTCTGACATGGTACCCGCTGAAGTCGCAAGTTCTTCCTGACATTCCTCAGCCCCTAGACCAGTAGCTGCCGGGATGTCCAATGTCAGAGGTGCAGCAGTATAAGGCCTTGAAACCTTGGCTTTCCTTTTTGGCATCTCCACCTCGACGGCCGGTTCAGTATCCATGCCTAGGGCCAGGGGTTTTAGTCACTGGTTCTCAAACAATTTAAGGGCTTCCAGATAACTGTGCAAGATCTTAGGGACAAATGACTGACAGATATTACAGGTCGTATGGTCATGGGATGGGCCTAGGCAGAATAAGCAGAGCTTGTGCGTATCTTTGTGTAGAATTTGCCGACTGCACTTACATTTTCCCTTCCTAGATGACATTGGCTATTAAAAGACAAACAGCAACCTATGCTCTTAGCAAAAGTAACGAAGATTCCCCAAAGGGATACTTATCTTTAACATCTTCCGAAGCAAAGGAGCAGAATGAGCAAGCTGACATTCGACTGCAGCAGAGAGGTTCTCAGGTCTGTGAATGCAGACATCACATTTATGGCCCACGATTCATGGCCTGCATGTGACAATCCCATGTACCAGACAGCAACCAGGCTTAAGCTTTGGTAGCTGAGCTGGACATTCGGGTCGCCTGAGGTGGAGGATCCCCACATGTGAGAATACTGCAACATGAGAACAGAAGGACATCAGAGAATTACCAGTCCGCCAAAGCTCAGATACTTTGATGTTCACAAACCAGTTACACTTTCCGGTGATGCTTCGACATTTGGACTTGGTACAGTTATTCTACAAGAGGATCAACCTGTTGCCTATGCATGGAGAACTCTTTCCCAAACTGAACAGCAGTATGCCCAGATTGAGAAAGAGCTTTTGGCAATTGTGTTTGCATGTTCGAAGTTCCATGCTTATGTTTATGGTAGACCGAAACAGATCACCAACCATTAGTCACTATCCTGAGAAAGCGAATGCATTCATCTCCAGCCAGACTGCAAAGTATGATGCTGAGATTACAAAAGTATAACTCAATCTTGTCTACAAGAAAGGCAAACTTCTTTATCTTGCTGATACATTATCTAGATCACCCAGACATACCACTGAACAGAATGACAATCAAGGTTCTCAATTGTTTGATGATTCTGAAGTCATGGAAGTGGGAAATTTTTCTTCGACACCTCTTGATGAGCTGAGAGATCACACAGCCACAGATCCAGTTTTACAAAGGCTCAACCACTTCATCAATCAAGGATGGCCACCAAAGCAATCTAGTTTACCTCAAGAACTGTAACCTTATTTTCCATACAGAGATGAGATTTTGTCTGACAAAGGTATCAATTACTCCAAAATCTTTGCAACCTAAGTACATTACTATCTTGCTTCATGGTCCCCTGGGAACAGAATCTACTAAAAAAGGGGCGAGAAAGGTAGTATTTTGGCTTTTTATGTCACAAGGCATTGAGAGAGCATGTTCAGTATGTAACAGTACAAAGCCTCATCAACAGAAAGAACCACTTCAGCTTAACCAGATTCCGGAACTACCTTGGTCGACAGTAGCCACTGATATCTTCGAGTGGAATGATCAACATTATTTGATATTAGTGGATTCTTACTCCAGTTGGTTCGAGACTGACTTACTTCCCAACCTAGCATCTAGTACTGTCATTACTAAGATGAAACGTCATTTTGCAGTACATGGTAGTCCACACAAAGTTATTTCTGACAATGGCACGCAGTTTGCAAGCCAACAGTTCGAAAGACTTGCTGAACAAAGGGACTTTACTCATGTTACAAGTAGTCCAGAGTATCTGCAGTCAAATGGATTGGCAGAACGTGCAGTGCAAAGTGCAAAACAGTTACTTGAGAAGTCAAAATGAGATAGTACTGATGTTTTCCTAAATTTCTTGAATCTCAGAAATGTTCCTCGAGAAAAACATCTTGGTTCACCTGCTCAGAGACTTCTGTCTGGACAAACCAGAATCCCACATTACCAATCAGTAGTCAGTTGTTGGTTCCATGCGTCAAAAACAACGGATCAGTGAGAAACAATCTGTTGAACAAAATCCTATCCCAGAAGTCCTACTAATATAAGACTAGTAGGCTGCTCAATCCATTACGAGAGGGAGAAGTGTTAAGGATGCAAACATTCAAAGGTTATGATCGGATTGGTGTCATGAAGAATACTAGTCTAGAGCCAAGATCGTACATTATAGAATCAGAAAGAGCAACTTTTAGATGGAATCAGAAACATTTGAGACCGGTGTCCAAGCCTATACCACAACAAATAGCCTGTGAGAGAGACTCTGTCTCAGAGTGAGTTGTCCGGTGTGCCAATTCCAAAGGAAGTTCCAGAGGAGATTCCTGTTTTTATGGAAGTTCCTGATACTAGTTGTGCACCACAGACTGTCCCTGTTGCTAAATCTAGCCCCGGCTGTTATGTTACGAGATATGGTCGAATCTCTAAACCCTGTAAACAGATATCAAGCAAGTTGGATATGAACATTGTGGTTTGTTTCTAATGTACATCGTAACGCATGCCTAGCTCCAATATCATTTTGAATGAAGGGCAATCTTTTTAAGAGGGAGGATGTAGATCAATGTGTGTGTATATACTTTTAAGAAGCTATCCAGGGGCTTGCTATAGACTATAAATACTGAGCACGTGAGCCTGACTGCCATTTTGTAGTTAACTGTTGAGATGTGAACATGTATGTATGTAAGCTCTGTTTGTTAGTTTGTTCGAATTTAAAGATTCTGCTATCCATCCTGATGTGTTTGCATATATTAAAGCATCTGAACGAAACACCAAGCCTTCTTATTATTTGTACAAGAGATGAACTAGCAACAGGTCCTTTTTTCAGTACTGGTTCATACATTTTGTTTCACTGCTTACTAGAAAAAAAAAGGGTTCAAAACTTCAAATTTAAAATGTACTCTGACAAATGTTGCTATATTAAACAAGCAATATAATTTAAAACAACCAGGAAGGTGCATAAAAGAATACATGCATTTATTTATTTATGTTATTTTACATATGTTTAACGGGAAAAGTCTGACTAGGTAATTTTCAGTGGAGGCCCGGGGAGAAAAGCTCCATTACATAGAAACAATTTCTTGTAAATGAAACAAATTACAACGGTGAACTAAAAAACTAAATGATCCTAAAAAAACCATACTTTTCAACTGTCAAGATTTTTGCCTTATATTTTTGTCTGTTCCTCATAACATTTGTGATTTTCTGGCAAGTCACTGAGGACTGGAGTATACATTTGAGTTTCAGACTTCATAACCTTCTGAAAATGCATCTAACACAAATCATGCTATTCTAGCAACTTTTTTTTAATTTTATAAGGGCAATATTTAAAATATATCCCTATTTGTAGGCCTGTGTTCCCTCCTTATTTTAAACTACCCAGATTTTTTGCTTTAATATGCTGAGAAGTATGTTAAAAATGTCTTTAGGGTGGCAATGGTTTGAAAACAGCCTGGAGCTCAGGATTCACTTAATCCACCACTGGCCAGATGCAGTGAGTTTCAAGGAAAGAGAAGTTTACTGTTGCTCATGTTAAGTCTGTTTTCCATGTGAGACAGTTTTGCTTTGTTTAATTTAGCAAATGGCCATCAGTGTTTGTGCAATAAAATGTAAAATAAAAGTTTTAAATTGAATCCAAATCACTGTACTTGTTGTTAAGAGTAAAGAAAAAAATAGGATGTACACTGACAGGTTTGATGGTCTTTACAGTAACTGGGAGAGAGAGAAACAGGTAATGGAGTACTGGAATGGTTGGGGGGGTCTGGTCCATTATCCCGCCTAGGCCCCCCATTTGAACATGGTCCAGCTCAGTCCTTAGGCCATGTACTGCCTGTCAAAATACATCCCTCAGATTAAACTCATTCCTCTATCAAAATACAGTGAAACCACACTCTTTCCCCCTTGCTACTTTTATATGGATAGAAACTGTAAACATACGTAACACTACTCTCAACACACGCAGAAAGGAAACAAACAATAACTTTTATGTTCACCCTTATTTGTAGTTGATTTTTTAAAACAGTTTCCTTTGTCTCCTCTAAGATTAACCATAAAGAAAAAGTATACATTCTTTCTGGTAAATGAAAAAAGGAGAAAATGTAATCATGACTTTATTTAAATATCATCTATCTTTTTGCCTCAAGTTGATTCATTACCCTACTGTTCTAAACGATCACCTCAGGTCTCTCTCTACAGCTAAATGAATACTGTTAGCTAACTTACTCCCTCTCTGTGGCTACTATTTCCTTCTTCAAAGAGGCTCACTCTCATCAATCCCCCTCCCCCATTTCCTTTTCCACCTTTCTTTTTTTGTACATCTCTCTGACCTAATTCTGCACTCCAAGCAAGGGCTTCAACTCCTTCTCCCCATTCCTAATTCTTGAATTCCTTCTTCCCAATCCTGTAAAGTGAACTCCCTCAATCAATTTCCTCTTTAATTGCATATATATTGTACAGACTGCAACTCATGCTCAGACAATCTTTAACCCACTGTTTACAAATGAAGAGCAACTCTTTCACTCTTCCTGTCTCATGTTCCCAACCCAAGATTGCCTCCTCTATAGACTTTCAAAAGGTGGTTTAATCCAGCCTAGTGTGTGGGCCATTCTGCCAAGACTAATCCAGTGACATCTTTCTATCTAGTTAAACTTCTGATTCACTCACTACACCCCTCTCACCCTTAATTTGCTTCTCTTATGCTACCTTTTACATTATTTCTTTCCTGCTTGTGTTGCTTTATTCCTTTTCCCCAATCCCAAACTTCTTTATTTAAAGTTAAATATATCACGGACCCCTTCCAAACTCCTTTTTTTCATCCCCTCCACATAACTTGAATTTACTTTCTATATATAGGCTTTCATGGATAAAGCAGAGAAAGAGGATCTTACCATCTTGATATGTCTTACTAAGTTAATCCTCATATCCCTGCCTGTTGCCATTACTTAAGGCTTCATATATGTCTTCTTGTCGCTCCTTCGCATCTCCTGCTCTGTGTCTGTCATTCCTTATGATCCATTTGGATTTGCAATGTGTATTATCATGTGCTTGTTGTCTCAGTGTCATTCAGAATAAATGTTCTTTAAAATAAATATGTAGGGGTTCACAGCTCAGACCTTCGTCCAGTTTGCTTCCTCTGTTTTGTACACTCAGATCCTAATGCTCCAACAGCACACACACACCCATTTCTCATGCTTTTTCACTAACCCAATCTGATGCTTTATTCTCCTGGAACTTATTACTATCCACATTTTCAGCATTGATCCACATCTTCATTTTAATTCTCTCTGGTACATTTTCTGAAATGGTTGACTTGTCTTTTTTGATCCTCTATTCTGAATTTCTTACCGCCTAAGATTCCTGTGCCTGGAAAGCTGTTTCCATTGAACCACCTGGACCTGGTCACCCCTTTGACTCTGCTCTGTTATTCTTGGACTCCCAACTTAATCTGCACCTTTCACACTCCTACCCTTCTTGGCCTCTGTCACTTCAGCTGGGAATACTGCTTAGCCCATAACTCTTTTATTCTTCCACTTACTTTACATTTTTTTTCTAATTTCTCACAGCTCAATGTTTGTCATCCCCACAGCATCCCTGTCAGTGTTGACAGTAAAAGGCTTCAGATTCTTGAAGTATTCTGAAATCCCACTGCTGGACGTTTAGCACCACCACCATTGGACAAAAATGCCATGGCAACCCCCCCACACATCTTAAAGTTCCCCCTCAATGAGTAAAACTCATTCATTCATTAAATTCCATGCTTCCTGCTTTTCCTAATAGGTATTCCTGTTTAGTGATTTTGTATTAACTAAAAAATTCAACCCGGTTCACTTATTTATTTGCTTTTAGCATGGTTATTTACGAGATTTGTTATATTAAGAGTTTAATATTCAATTATTTACTGTTTTTAATAAAAAAAATGCATAGAGTTGAAGCATTTTAATATTTTAGTGGAATGTCTTGTCAATGTACGAGGGTAGTGTGACAGCGGTGAGGTCTGCGGTGGGAGTGATGGATGCGTTTAAGGTGGAGGTGGGATTACATCAAGGATCAGCTCTGAGCCCTTTCTTATTTGCAATGGTGATGGACAGGTTGACAGACGAGATCAGATAGGAGTTCCCATGGAATATGATGTTTGCAGATGACATTGTGATCTGTAGTGAGAGTAGAGAACAGGTGGAGGAGACCCTGGAGAGATGGAGATATGCTCTAGAGAGAAACGGAATGAAGGTCAGCAGGACTAAGACAGAATATATGTGTGTGAATGAGAGGGAGGATACAGGAATGGTGAGGATGCAGGGAGTAGAGGTGGCGAAGGTGGATGAGTTTAAGTACTTGGGATCAACAGTTCAGAGTAATGGTGTGTGTGGAAGAGAGGTGAAGAAGAGTGTACTGGCAGGATGGAGTGGGTGGAGAAGTGTGTCAGGAGTGATTTGTGACAGACGAGTACCACTAAGAGTGAAAGGGAAGGTCTACAAGAGGGTAGTGAGACCAGCTATGTTATATGGGTTGGAGACAGGGGCATTGAAAAAAAGGCAGGAGTCAGAGCTTGACGTGGCAGAGTTGAAGATGTTAAGATTTGCACTGGGTGTGACGAGGATGAACATGATTAGGAATAAGTATAATAGAGGGTCAGCACAGGTTGGAAGGTTTGGAGACAAAGCCAGAAAGGCAAGATTACATTGGTTTGGACATGTGCTGAGGAGGGATGCAGAGTATATTGGGAAAAAGATGCTAAGGATGGAGCTGCCAGGTAACAGGAAAAGAGGAAGGTCTGAAATAAGGTTTATGGATGTGGTAAGAGAGGACATGCAGGTGGTTGGTGTGACAGAACAAGATGCAGAGGACAGGAAGAAATGGAAAGAGTTGATTTGCTGTAGCGACCCCTAACGGGAGCAGCCAAAAGAAGAAGAAATGGAATGTCCTGTCCTATGGACTCAGAAGGTTTCCAGCTCCAGGTTTTCCCTAACCTGAAAGGCTTTCTTCCTGCACAGCTATAAAATCCCTCTGACCACTGTTTGTTATGCTGTCCAGTACAAATATGAAATGGCTATTCACCGTTCTTGTTCTGTTTTCCCACCTGTAATCCTTTTCTTTCAAAAGCAGTTTTGTCTACCGAAATGTTTGACATTTTCACAAAGTCCTGTTTCTTTTCTCACTCTCACTTTCATGTGCAACATTTCTTTTTAGGGCATTAATTTTAGCCTGCTGACCTTTGGGCTGGGTTATGAGCCTAAAATTTTCCTTTGTTAAGCTTTCCAGTTTTCTTAATATCCTGCACAGAGCGTAATTTAACACTTTCCTCTCTAACTCTTTTAAATCACTTTGATCATTAATCTTCAGGGTATTAATAATGCTAATCAGGATAACCCCTGTTTTAAATTTTGATTCCTTAAACGTGTACATTCCACATCAAATTAACCCACTACCTGCAGAAACACAGAATGCTTTATATTTCTCATGTCTAACTACCTTCCTGATACAGGGGTCATTCCTCTGAAATGTCTAGATTTTTGCAGAATGTTCAGATTTTTCTTCATATTTTTGGTCTGTTCATCATAAAATTCGTGGTTTCTGGCAAATGGCTGAGGACTGAAATAACTAAATAATGACATAAATTTGAGTTTCAGATTTCATATCCTTCAGAAAATGCATGCTATCACAAGTCCTGTTACTCTAGCAACTAAGTTTATAAGAGCAACAGTTAAAATCTCTCCTTATTTTTGTGCTTTGGTCCCCCCCCCATTATTTTAATCTTTGTCCAGATTTTTTTTGCTAAGAGATTGAGAGGTATGTGTGGGGTGTACATGGTGCAGAACCCTACTATAACTATGTTTTTTGTTGTGACTGGCTAACTGATTATCTGTGTCTTACATTTAAATCTACAATGAACTGTACTTTTTTTACACACTGCATGGCATAAATGCATCTGTCCTGAGTTGTAGATGAAAAGGGACCCTCCCCCGGGCCAGTTCTTTTATAAGGTTATCACATAAATAAAACATGATTTGTCTAGTGAAGGTCTGTTTCTTTAGGGACTATTTATAATAAATTCTGGTGCCAAGAATTGAACACCTCATTACTTCCCTACATTTCTATCTCTTTAATCAATTTTTTGATCATACGTCTGAAAGTCATACTGGATCAAACATCCTGCTGCAGAATGGCCTATGCTCCAGAAGTTAACCAGTTATTCAGTATCAGTGGGGTCACCTGTTTCAGTATCACTTGCCAGCCCAATCATGCAGAAAGGATGTAAGGTAGAAATATGTACTTGCTGGGTCTAATGTCACCTCACAGTATGAATGCACACTTCATAAATAACACCAACCATAACACCAACATAGTAATGCACTGCTGTGTGGTACGACAAATGTGTGCTCTTTTCTCCCAGCATGAATACAAACTTCATAAGTAACAACAATGTAGTAATGTATCACTGTAGGTTCATAGGTTAGTACTCGGCTATCTGCCAGAGGGCATCTATAAGCCTAGCCAGAATGTGTTGGCTTTCACCACCCCCTTAGATTAGTTCCTTGTGCCTCTGTCCAGCAGAGCCATTAGTTCCCTGTGCCTCTGTCCAGCAGAGCCACTGCAGTGATCCCCGGGGTAAATTTTCTGTTTCCCATCCACTCGTCAAGGTTTCTCTTGAAGAGCGTTAGTGAGGGGCTCTGCCTAATGTAGATTGGAATCCTGTTCCAAAGCATGGGGAGTCTCTGGGACAGGAATCTATCCCTCCAGCACATCCTATTTATTGTTGTGGTGAGGTTTAGATCCCTAGACTGTGTGGCTCTCGGGGATTTGTTTGTTTTTAGGTGGAGCATGTCCATCAATTCTGGGTTGGACATGGCCTTGTATGTCAGGCAGAGATCACCTCTGAGTAAGCGATATGCAACCGAGTACAGCTGGAGTTTCTTCAGTCGGGCTGCATAGGGCATCAGCTTGAGGCCAGTAATCCTGTTGCTGAGGTACTTCTACGGTCTTTCCAGCTGTTGCAGGTGTCTTGTAAGTTACATCCCAAATGGGGCGTTGTACTCTTTGATGGGTCTGATGAGTGATGAGTAGAGGGGCACAATAACCTCTTTTGTTCTAGATGTGAACCCTTTTCTGATCAGGTGGGCCACATAGAAGGATTTTCTAACAACCTTGGCAATATGATTATCAAAGGAGAGATTACTACCTACTTGGGTCCGCAGATCCCTTATTACATTTTCTGTATTTAGGGGACTACCACATATGTGGTAGTTCACGGGTACTTTGTTTTTCCAAAGGGGATGACTATGCACTTTTTGGCATTTGGCTTGAGGCCATGATTTTGACACCAGGTATCCGTCTCAGTGAGACCCTTCTGGAGGATGCCTGTATCAACCGGAGAGTCAGTTATGGCCCCCAGTTTGCAGTCATCTGTGAACTTGGTCAGCCATAGTCCTCCTGTGCTTGCCTGTACCTCTGAGATGTATATACCGAACAGGAGGGGTCCCAGGACTGAGCCCTGGAGGACGCCACATGTTATCTGGTTTCGAGTCGGACCTACCGCCTGCAACTCTCACCATGTGGGTTCTATCCACGAGCCAACTGGCAACCCATCTCGTGACGTAGGGGTTTATGTTCAAGCTGGTGAGCTTGTCTATACCAGAATGGGGAATAGTGTCAAAAGCCTTTGCAAGGTCTAGGTAGGCTGTGTGGACCTCCTTTTCCTCATCTAACGCTTTGGTAACTGTCTCAAAGAAGTCCACCAGGTTTAGGAGGCATGATCAGCCCTTAACAAAGTCAAACTGGGTAGGGTCCAATGTTTGGAGGTTCCCAATGTCTCTGTTAATGAGTTCCATGATGATGCGCTCCATAGCCTTGCAGACCAGGCTAGTCAGGTTTATAGGGCGATAGTTCCTGGGGTCTGTTGTGGCTCCACCTTTGTGGAGCAGGATAACTGTTGCTGTGCGTCAGTCTATGGGTATGTAGCCTGTAGAGAGGCTGAGCTTGAACAGTGTGTTTAGGTGAGGGGGTTAGTTCACTTTGGAGCTCGTGTAAGACGCAGCCTGGAACACCGTTTCCATTGAAGCTGTGTTTTTGGCTTTGGATAGGGCTGTTTTAACCTGTGTGTCAGTGATTGCCGGGGCTCTACATTCTTCTGGTATGGTTATGGGCCCTTTAGGGGGTGAGAGGGGGGGTGAAGTTTGCACTAAACCTGTCTGCCAGAATGTTGGCAATATCAGTCGGTTCAGTGTATTTTGTGCCATTCTGCACTAACTCAGAGCAGATCTGAGAGTTTCCACTTAGGTTCTTGACATAGCTGAAGAATGCTTTGTGGTTATCTTGGGAATCCTTGGCAATTTTTCTTTAGAAGCTAGCCTTGAATGATTTTATGAGGGATCGTAGTTTCTTGCTGATACTGATCAGGGATGTCTTTCCTTCTTGGGATTTTACTCTTTTCTGTACTAGTTTCCTCCTTCTATTGTACAGCTTGTTTATGGCAGGGGTACACCAGACTGGTTTCCATTTCTTGGAGGAGTGAGTCTTGGTTTTGCTTGAGATAGCACGATCCATGCATTCTTGCAGGTGCTCATAGAGTGCCTTTGTAAGGGATTCAGCAGCTTGGACAGCATTGTCCTTTAGCATGGGGGCTGTGAACCTTTCCACCTCGGTCTTAAGTAATGTGAAGTTTGTTTTTGAAAAGTTTTTCATGGTGGTTTCCTTGAATGGGGGTGGGGGCGGAATGTGGATATCCAGAGTGATTAGTCTATGGTCTGATCTAACCAGCGAGGGGCTGACCTCTGGTGTGGAACACTTGTCGCCCATGTTGGTGATGACCAGGTCCAATATGCTGTCACCTCTGGTGGGGGTTTTGACCAGTTGATCCAGGGCGTTCGAGTTTATAAATTCTAGGAAGCGTTGGGCAAGGGGGTTAGTACTTGAGTAGTTCTCCCAGTTAATTTTTGGGTAATTGAAATCATCCAATATTAGGGTGTTTGGTAGGACCTTCATATTTTCCAGTGTCTCCAGAAATGTGGAATGGAGGTCCTGGGTCATGGTGGGTGATCTGTAGCAAGCTACAATTTGAATTGCAGTTTTACCCATAGTTAGTTGCACATGGATGATCTCTGAGGCATCGTGCTGCGCCACTAACCTGGAGGTGTGGGTATCCTTGATGAATATGGATACACCCCCGCCTTTTGTGTTTTGGTCCAGGTTCTGTGGCCGAAAAGTATGGTATGAGTTATAGCCTGGTAGTGCTGGGGTGCTCTCTGGAGCCTTAAACCAGGTTTCTGTTACTGCACAGATATCGATGTTCTCCATACTGAGGAGTGCCTCGAGTGCATGGATTTTGAGGTTTAGACTTCTGGCGTTGATTAGTATTACCCTCAGTTTTTGGCTACCTGTGCTATTTACGGTGGTGGGTTTGTCTTTTGAGACTTGCCTAAAAAAGGCACTATGGGGGCGGCAAAGGCCTTGGCCAGTATTCGAAAGCCTAAGAGTGACAGGTGCAATCCATCTCTTGCAAAGCAACGTGGCTTGTTGAGCATGTTATCCCAGGCGGACAGATACCGGATCCCCTTTGAATGACACCAGAAACTTAGCCAATTGTTGAAACTGATAATTTTTTCTTTATAATGTGGCATTATTCTTGGTTAGGGCAGGATGCTACTCAGGGTCAGGGTCATACCGGCCTGGGCTATGTGATCAGAGAACTCTTCCATGTCTCTTCTGATGTAGTCCGGGGTGGTACGTCTCAGATCCTTCACACCAACATGGACAATGACAGAGTCGAATTTGTACTTGTCCTGGAGCATCCCAACTGCTTGTGTTATGTGGCGGATCCTGGCACCCGACAGGCAGCTAACTGTAACCTTCTCCTTGTCCAGCCTAGTTAGTGGGACATCAGTGTGCCTGACTATAGAGTCGCCTATTACTAGTGTGTTGGGTATGTTATTTGCCTTAAGGGCTGTGATTGCGTGGCACACTGATTATGTGAAGTATGTGTTTCATGGTTTGTGATGGGGTGTGGATGTTGCTTGGATGTCTGCTCTGGAGGTCTCTGTTGCTTTTGCAGATTTTTATTTAGAGCCTCTGAGTATGTTTTTTGTGTATTTATGCGTGCTATTTGCCAGTGTTGGTTTAGTAGGTCTATGTGAGACTGGTGGTGTGTTGCAAGTATTTCCCTTCTCCTCTTGATTGTCAGTTCCAGTCTTGGGTTGAGAGAGCTTTGTCTCCAGTTTGGCTGTATAATTGCATCTCTCACATATATTAGTGTTTGGTGGTAGGAGGAAAGGGTTGTGTGTGTACATGAGGCAGTTGTAACATTGCCTCAAAATGCCCAGATTCATGAGTTGGACTGGAGAGTACACCTGAAAAGTACAGTTTTGTACCTACCAGAAATGTAGATGTTCGAGTGTTCACACTGCTGCAGTCATCACACTTGGGTTATCTGCCATCAGGCGGTCCCGCAGTCGGCCCGAGTTCCAAAGTCTTGGTCCAGCGTCGGTTGCTGTCACTTCTTCCCTGACGTCAGTACGACAGGGGTATAAAAAAGGCAGCAGACACCATTTTCTTCAGTTTTTCTTGCCCCAGATGTCAGGTGCCCCCAAATAGGAAGGCAATACATAATCCTAAGTAAATTATATAAGTAGAAAACAATAGCTACAGCTGGAAGCAAATACACCATATAGAAATACATCTTAGAGATTGTATAAACATGGAGCTATAGATAAAAACAGGTAAGAAGAGGGGAAGGTGGGAGGGTAACCTGGACTGCAGCAGTGTGAACACTCGAACATCTACATTTATGGTAGGTACAAAATTGTACTATGTTCATCGTGTTACACTGCTGCAGTCATCACACTTGGGTTGAATCCAAAAGCTAAGGCTGGGTGGTTGGTACTAAACAGGGTCTGGAGAAGCTAGCAGACCCTGAAAAACTGCAGTGGCAAAGCCAGCTCTGGTTTTTGAGTATAGAGGTAAGTGGTAGTGCTTGGTGAAGGTGTGCACTGAACTCCAAGTTGCAGCTTCCAAAATATCCTTGGTTGGTACCCCTCTGAGGAAGGCTGCTGATGTTGCTGTAGCCCTGGTGGAATGAGGCCTAATGTTACCAGGTACAGGTTTCCCATGGTGTGTGTAGCAGAAACGGATACAATGTCCTATCCATTTTGAAATGGTCTGTTTTGATATAGGCTTTCCTTGAGATCCTGCAGCATAGGATACAAAGAGCTGATCAGATTTTCTGAAAACCTTTGTTTTATCCAAGTAGAAATGTAATTGCCTGTGAATGTCCAAAGAGTGTAGGAGCCTTTCCCTTTATTCTGGGGGTTTGGATAAAAGGTGGGTAAATGAATGGTTTGGTTTAGAGCCACACTGGATACTACCTTTGGCATAAAGGAAGGGTTAGTTCGTAAAGAAACTCTGTCTTGATGAAAAATGATGAAAGGCTCCACTGCCATTAGGGCCTGTAGCTCTGAGACTCTTCGTGCTGAAGTTATTGCTAGCAGCAGGGCAGTTTTCCATGATAAAAATTGTAAATCAGCTGAAAAAGCTGGCTCGAAGGGCAATAGTGTAAGTTTTTCCAAAACAAAATTGAGGTCCCAAGTTGGTGTTGGTGCTCTTCGGGGCGGTCTTATGTTCTTAGCCCCTCTGAGGTACTGTCTTAATTATGGATGTGAAAAAATAGAGGAGGATCCATGTTGCAATGAGCTGAAATAGCTGAAGCGTGGATCTTTATAGATGAAAAGGAAAGGCCTTTGTGCAACATCTCAGTTAAATATTGCAGAATCTGAGGAATATTTGGGACAAGAGGATTTTGGCCTTTAGCCTGGTTCCAGGCGCAGAATCTTTTCCATTTGTCTGAGTAAGTTTTCCTGGTGCTGGGTCTCCTGGCCTCCAGAATGACATCCATAACAGCTGTAGAGAGAAGTGTCGACTGGTTGTTTAAATAATCTGCCATGCAGCCAGATTTAAAGTCTTGAGCTGGCTGTGTAGAATCTGATTGTTTTGCTGAGTCAGCAGGTGAGGAATTTGAGGTAAAATCCATGGTGGGCCTTGAGCCATGTTCCTTAATATTGGATACCAGTGCTGGCGTGGCCAGTCTGGAGCAATGAGCATCATTTGTGGCCTCTCTAATCTTGCTTTTAGCAGCACCTTTGCCAGAAGAGGCAGTGGAGGAAAGGCATACACTGTTAGTGTTTTCCAACTGAATGAGAGGGCATCCACTTTCCAAGCTAGTGTGTGGTATGTCCTTGTGCAAAACTTCCACAGTTGGTAGTTTTGGGGGGAGGCAAACAGATCTATGTTTGGGCTCCCCCATTTTTGAGTTATCATTGTGAATACTTGTGGGTCTAGTTTCCACTTGTGAGGATCCATGATACTTCTGCTTAGTTTGTCTGCCAATGTATTTTTCTTTCCTGCAGGAATTGTGCTTGTAGTTGCCCTTTGGACATGCCTGAATAGGTAAAGTGAGCTGTTTTACTGATTGGCTGGTAGGGCCGAATAGAAAGCCTTGTCCTTCTGGACAGTATAGGGGGGTCTAGTGCTAGGGTTAATTAGTGCTTGCTATGAGTTTTGAGCAAGTGCTGGGCTGTAAAATGAATGGTTTGAGTGCTTAAGTTGAAATTGCGTCTAGTTCCAAGGGAAAAATTGAAGAGTAGACATTGTGGAGCCAGGAATAGTTTAACCCTAGCTAACCAGCGCTGCCTGGCGTACAAAATTGCGCAAATGGGTTTTTTTATAGCAGGGAAATGAAAGAGATAGAAATTAGCCCAAAATGGTCAATAAACTACTAGCTTCTGGGCTGTATGGTGTGACAAACCCACAATGCCACCTACCAGCATGAATACGAACTCCATAAATAACTCTAATGTAGTAATGTATGGCTATATGGTGTGACAAAAGAGGTGACATAAGTAAAACTAGTAATGTATGATGTGAAGGATGGTGTAGAACACTGGCTTCTCCAAAGTAATGTATCTGTGTGCTAAAACACAGCATTCAATTTTTCTTCCTCCTTGAGTAAAATTTTACTCAGCTGAGTGATTCTCTGAATGACATAGTCAAGTAAAACTGGACCTGTGAATGTTTCCAGTGAAAGTACACGGCTAATTAGCATTAGCCATTCTCCCAGACTTATGTTATCTTGTGGGGCTGAAATACAGTGGATACACACCCCTGTTAAAATGCCCTTTTTTTGTGATATAAAAAAATGAGACCACAATAAATCATTTCAAAACGTTTCCAAATCTTTAATGTGACCTATAACCTGTACAATTCAACTGAAAAACAAACAAATCTCTTAGGGGAAAAATATAAAAAATAAAAAAAAAAAACGTACAATAAGCTGGTTGCATAATTGTGCACACCCTTAAACTAATACTTTGTTGAAGCACCTTTTGATTTAATTACAGCATTCAGTCTTCTTGGGTAGGAGTCGATCAGCATGGCACATCTTGACTTGGCAATATTTGCCCACTCTTCCTTGGAAAAGCGGTCCAAATCTGTCAGATTGCGAGGGCATCTCTTGTTTACAGCCCTCTTCAGGTCACTCCACAGATTTAGGTTTGGGCTACAGCTTGGCCATTCCAAAACTTTAATTTTCTTCTGGTGAAGCCATTCTTTTGTTGACTTGGATGCATGCTTGGGGTCATTGTTGTGTTGAAATGTGAAATTCCTCTTCACCTTCAGCTTTCTATCAGACACCTGAAGTTTTTAGGCCAAAAGTGGCGAGTATTGGGAACTGTTCATAATTTCCTCCACCTTGACTAAAGCCCCAGTTCCAGCTAAAGAAAAGCAACCACAAAACATGATACTGCCACCACCATGCATCACCAAGGGGATGGTGTTCTTTTGGTGATGCGAAGTGTTGTTTTTGCTCCAAACGTACCTTTTGGAATTGTGGCCAAAAAGTTCAACCTTGGTCTCATCAGACTATAACACATTTTCCCACATGCATTTGGGAGACTTGGTGTATTGTTCTGCAAATTTTAGCCAGGCCTAGATGTTTTTCTGTGTAAGAAAATTTTTCCATCTTGCAACCCTACCCCACAACCCAGACATATGGAGAATAAGGGAGATTGTTGTCACATGTAGTACAGATCCAGTACTTGCCAGAAATTCCTGCAGCTCCTTCAGTGTTGCTGTAGGTCTCCTGGCAGCCTCCCTTACCAGTTTTCATCTCGTCTTTTCATCAATTTTGGAGGGATGTCCAGTTCTTTGCAACGTCACTGTTGTCCCATATTTTCTCCACTTTTTGATGACTGTCTTCACTGTGTTCCATGGTATATCCAATGCTGTGGAAATTTTTTTTGTACCCTTCTCCTGACTGATACCTATCAACAATGAGATCCCTTTGATGCTTTGTAAGCTCTCTGCGAACCATGGCTTTTGCTGTAGCAGGCAACTGAGTAAATGTCAGGAAAATCCTACTTGGACATCTGAACTTTATTTGGGGTTAATCAGAGTCTCTTTAATTGATGGCAGGTGTGTACCCAAAAAGACTGAATGCTGTAATTAAATCAAAAGGTGCTTCAATAAAGCATTAGTTTAAGGATGTGCACACTTATGTAATCAGCTTATTGTACGTTCAGTGTAGGTAACATTGTTCGCAATTAGCTCAGTGCATTGCTGTATTGTGTTTCTGAGATAAAAGACAACTTAAAAAGGACTTGTGATTGCCTTTGGCCTGGGTGGCCATTTTAGTCTCAAACCTAGCTTTGGTCGATTTTACTAAGCTCCAGAGATTCTCGATTATTTCAATGACAAGGGCTGTAACACACTGGGAATTACTCTTCTTACATTTGGTGGGAATTACTCTTCTTACATTTGGTCAAAATTCTCTTCCTTTTATTGTAAAGCTTGTTGATATTATGATTTTACCATGAGAATTTCTTTATGGGGTTTGCCCTGAACTTGTTTCTACAGGTTAATAGCTGTACAGCTTTTTACATATATTTATTTTACATTGGTTGACCATGATAGTCCAACTGGATACATGTCCATTTTCAGCGGAGGCCCGGGGAGAAAAGCTCCAAGGTAGAGCATACAGCAAAAATCACAAAATGATTACAAGTTACACACAGTTTACAGGATCCAGGTGAGCAAACAGGTAATATAATCATACACTTTTAAAACAGTGTTGACAAACTGACAAGGCAATGTAACATGATTACAGACTATACAACTACATGCTGGCATAGTGTGAAGGTGTACATTTCCATGTGTTCAGCAGAGTTAACTGGGTTATGTGGGGATCTGAACCTTACCCATGTATCACTTATGATTTGGTAGTTTGTCTTGCAGAAATCTGTAAAGGTACTTTGGGTGGAAGGGGTATCTGGTTTCCATTTTATTTTGAAAGAGATGGCTTTATGGTTAGACCTAACAAGTGATGAAGATACATAAGTGATGGTGCAAGATGCCCCATATTAGTAATGACAGGATCCAAGATGTTTTTCCTTCCCTATTAGGTACTCTAATGAATTTTTCAAAGGCACTTATACTGACAAAGTCCAGAAATCTCTGTGCTTGTGCAATAGTGGTGGTGTAGGTGTCCCAGCTTATAGTTAGTTAGATTAGATCACCTAGGAAAATGGCACTGGGTTTAATAATGACTGACTTCAGTTCATGTTGATACATTTAGGGGCGTTCCTGTGTTCTATAGGGAGTTCTGTAGCTAGCTAATATATGGATCTTTCTTCTGCATTAGCAGCCGTGATTTGCGTATCATCTGGATGAACAGGGAGACATCTCCACCTTTTTTCCCCTCAGAAGAAGCAGAAGCTGGTCTAAACATGTGGAAGGCATTATGGCCCTGCATAGCTGGAATCCACACCACAGTTTTAAACCATGTCTCATTCATTATACAGATGTCTGTCAACATCCTCCAGGGTGAAAAGAGCTTGAAGGGAGGCAGTTTCTTGTTTAGGCTCACAGGTATGCTACACAAAATGACAATGTTATCATTATTTATTTTTATACGTATCATGTATTAGTTCAAAATAACACCAGCCAGGACATCTCAAATTAAACATGTACACTAAATCAAATGCTGTCAAACATTTGGGTCACTGGGTTAACATTTTTCAAAATATAAATAACCGTCATCTTTGTGTTGAATTGTGTACATACAGTTAACAAACTTCTCTAGTAACACGTTGCAAGTTTGGCACTTCCTCAAGACACAATGTTCCTTGAACAGCAAGGTTACTTTGATGCAAGACCCTGTTTAGTGACAAGTGCCACATTCAACTTTCAACAGTCAATGATCATTGTGTACCTATACAGCGCAATTAGGCTGAACTTCAATCTGATTAGACAGATATGGATGAGACCATCACTTTGAAGTTCTATCTTAAACAGAGCTATAATCAATCAGCTGGGAACTGATATATTTTTATCTTAAAGTCTGATTGCACCATTACTTAAAGAAAAAGCTCCACAATGTTGAATGTCATTGGCTTGGCCTTACACTGAATGTTATTCCTCTGATTTTTTTAATTCATGTTTGTTACTCCACTGCCAATCATGAGCGGACAGGTGATCTGCTGTGGCAACCCCTAACCGGGAAAAAGCCGAAAGAAGAAGAAGACTTCAGGATCTTCACTGTTCCAGGCTGCAGTAAGATTATTGCATTTAAAACAAAAGTACTTCTAGGGTAACAGAAATCTCTTGTGCCTGGCCTCATTGCCAACTGCTTACATAAGAAACAGTGAAACAGTTTTTTATTTTCATACTCCTGTCATCATAGTCTTTTTATTATGGGATTTTCTCAGTCCTGCAAGTTTCTATTTTACCATCCTCACAGTTAAGTCTGAGTACAGAATGAGTACCATCACTACTTGAATGTCAGAAATATTCAAAGACTATTAGAAAACATCTGTTGCTATTTTTTTAACAAAAACATTTTTTTTACCATCAATTGCTGAGTGCTGGAACAATTGACTACTTTACTTGTACTTAAAGAGTAAAACAATGAGTGAGAAGGTCACTGAAAAACCAATCAGTAAAAACAAAATGAAAACTCCAGCAAAGCTAGAACTTCCACTGAGTGACCTTCCAAACATCTTGTATCAGAGGCACATGGGATATATGCAAATTTCCTTATGAACATCAGGTGTTTCAGCTAATTGGCGATTCTGAATGCCCATGACTTCTTTCGTTGTTTTAATGGACAATGTCAGGCCAATAAAGCCAAACCCCACTAGCTGTGGATATGCATATTTCAGCCTTGTTATGACCTCATCAGCACAGCACAGAGTGTTTGACTAAGCATTAGAAACACAGGGCTGTTATACCCAGCAAGATGGCTAAACGTACTGAAAACTTCTTCATGCACTACAGTGACAGTTCTGCTACTCCATACCCATGTATATATGGATCTACTTCAGTAGATCGAAACAGCATAATACTGAAATTTAATATGTCGAGATGAAAAGATCACAAACTTAAACAAATGTTAACAATGTCAAAAATGTTAAAAATCGAAAACCTAATATGCGTGTCCGGAAGCACCACGGAGTTTGACCTGAACTCAAATAATCTACACATTAAAACGCATCAATAAAAAATATACCTTTTTAAATGTTTTTGCAGGGGGCAAGCCCCCCACATCTCCTGCAAATTATATATGCCAACTCAGAGACTGTACTACAGTGGGGAAAAGGGTAAATTTTCCATTCTTCCGTCTCTCTATTTACAACCACTACATATGTAAACATTTTCTCTTGCATATTATGTTTAACTTAAGATGTTTTTCTAAGTCTAGTGAGATTTCCGATCAAAATCTCAGCAGTGCTTCCAGACATGCGTATTAGGTTTTTGATTTTTTACATTTTCGGCATTGTTCACATTTGTTAAAGTTCATTTGCGATCTTATCTCTGGATTCTAAATTTCAGTATTATGCTATGTCGCTCTACTGAAGTAGATCTATATATATCATTGGAAGCTGCTTGTGATGGTACTGTCGCCTCCCTATCTTCTTGCATTTCTTTTTCTAGTCTGCTCAAACTATTGCTTCCATGGACCTAACAACCTCTTGCTCATGCCAGAATTTAAACTCCACTCCCTTATTACATTTATGTACCACTTCCAGTTTTACTCACCTACATTTATATCTAGTCCTGTCATCATCCACTGCCTTGGCATTTCCCCTTTCATCCATCAGTATATAGAAATCAGTCTCATTCAGTCCTCTTTCAGCCACCTTTCCTTACTATCATCCAACCTGAACAGACAAAACTAAAATGCCTGGATTTCCTTACTCTTCTACAACCACAGTGTCCCATATTCCTCTTATGGTTCGATATTTAGTTCACCATCATCACCAACCCACTTTTCCCCACTTTCTACATGGGGTCGGGGTGTGATGTTAACTGTTGCCATCTCTCTTAGTTCAATGCTACACACCTGCCTTCTTCGTCACTCATACCTGACTGTCGCTGAGCCACTCTCACATAAGCCATCCACCACTTTCCTGGATGCCCTTATTTCTACTTGCCTTCTTCTTGGCAGTCCCAAATCTTCTTCACCAGATTGTCTTCTGCTTTTCTGCACCTGTGCATGGCCAGAACCACGGTAATATGTTCTCGTTGATCTTTTCTGCAATTGGAACTACTTTGGCTTCTGCTCTTATGTCCTCATTTTTTCATTTGTCCCACAGTGTGCATCCTACCACACTTCTCAGGCATTTCATTTCCATCACCTCTAGCGTCCTCATCTGCTCTGCCTTTACTGCCCAGGACTCTATTTCATACAGTAGTACTGGTTGCACCATTTTATACACCTTACATTTCAGCTTCTTTGGCATTCTTCTATCATACACTACTCTTGACCCTCTGTGCCAGCCAACTACAGCCCCTCTGATTCTAGCTTTGACCTCTTCATTCAGACTTCCCTTCTCCTCAACCACCACTCTCAAGTATTAGAAACTGTTAAGCTGTTCCACTATCTTCTCTTTTATCTCAGTTCTCAACTCCTGCTTTCCCTTACTTGCTGCCATTACCGTTGTCTTATCTGTACTCATTTTCATCTTATGTGCCTTCAGTTTTGCATTCCATTCTCCTAATCTCGGCTGAAGTTCTTGCTCAGAGTCTGCCTGTAATGTCACATCATCTGCATACAGCAACGTTGCTTATCTGTTCCCTCTGACATGTTTGCTAATGTAATCCATCACTAGTATGAACAGCAGTGGGCTCAGAGCTGGATTCTGATGCACATCCACTCACACTCGGAATCCCTCTGTGAGACAGAAGCCTGTTTGTACTCGAGTCATTGGGTCCTTGTACATAGCCTGCACTAATTCTACCAATGTTTCTGGGAATTCAAACCACCACATGACTGCCCAAATCAGCTTACTTGGGATCTTGTCATATACTTTCTCTAAGTCTAGGAATGCCTAATTGAACTCTTTGTAAAAGGTTCGATCCTGACTTCCGGCCAATGCATGTTTCGAGTTTGCATGTTCTCACTGTGTCTCTGTGGACTCCTCCCACCTTCAAAAACAAATGCAGAGTGCTTCCTTCTCAAACTCACCAGTGAATGGAGCTGTGGGCAGCAGCAGCACAGACTCTACATAGTGTCCTATAGGGGGAAGGGGTCTACTTCACGATGTCGAAAGCTGACAATATCGAAGCTGATATTGTCGGCACCACAACATTAAAAGCACAGAACATCGTGCAGGTAAACGGAAATTTCCGTAGGGGGAGATTTCCATTTACCTCAATGTAGTGCGGTCTCGGAGTTGGAATATTTAAGTAGGGGGGTGTGGGGGGTGCAGGGGGGCTTGTCCCCCTGCCTACGCTAGTTAGTTTTTATTTTTGTTTGTTTTTTTTTTTAAACGTTATTCGATGTTTTACTACATCGATCACTAGAGGTCAACCTTTAGTGATTCGATGTAGTAACATTTGTATAACGTGATATAGATGCGGGGGAAGAGTTGTATAGACCAACTGCTTTGGGCATCTACTGTGGTGGACAGTATCCTCAAGACAGAACATGAAGTGCAGACTGCATGCTGTGATAGGGCTACCCACCTGATGTTGTAAAATATGGCTGTAGGTGATTCTACATTTACATAACATATGCAGGTAATCTGTCTACTTTTAGCACACTTTCTTCATTTTATTTTATTAAGTCTGACCAGGGTAACATGTAGCCCATGCAGATTACACACACTGATCCTTTCACCCTTAGACATAAGCTGGTTCTTGCATCAAATCTACTTCCTTACTGCATTCTCTCTAATGACGCTATTTTACAACCTTTAATCATTTTTCCTTTCTCTACTCTACAGTATCCCAATCTAACCTCTCCTTTCCCAAATAAAGTGCAATGGTATTTCCTGACAGGATACATCTGTGCAGAAACATAACTGTAAAAGTTTAGAATATATCACTCTCTATTAATGGGCATCTTCAAGTCACTGCTATTTTTGAATCTTAACAAGCTCCAACTACACTTGGACCGGTGCACTAGAGGGATCAGTAACAAAAAAAGAAAGTGTTGAACACCTTTGTTTTTAAACAAAAAACATCTTTATTAAATTATTATGTATGATACTGGCAATCATACATTAAAATAAAAAAAAAAATCACATTCATGTCATACATCACAAACCATATTGACATAATTGTAGTTGCACTTACAATCTGTTCAGTCATTGTCAGTCAAACATTACATAGCTCATTCAAATCCTGCCTTCTCTTAAACCTTGTTCCTCCTCTGAATGCAAGTTTCATGAAGACCTTTGTCTTACTATGGCATTTTGGAAGTCTTTGAAGTCTTTGAATTCCTTAGGAAGATGTACCACCAATGTGCAGTAATCTGCTTAGTCCACTGTCATAGCAGGCACTATACATAGGTTTGAGATATAGGTTTGAGAAATTAACATTTTGATTTATGTCCAAATGCTACTGCAACATTTTCAGCTTCTGAATGAATGAATGAAACTAGTTTGTGCAGTTTGTTCACTTGCTGACTTCCTGAATGCAGTTTGACATTTAAGTCTGATAATCTGATGATGTGAATAAGAAATGGCAGGTCATTTAGCCACAAGTCATCATCAAAGGGGAGGCAAATATGAATGTGCTGCTCATGAAGGATTTAATTTCCTCATGCATTAACCCAGATCTGGTTACTATGGCTGCCATGCAAAAAGTCAAAAATCTTCTCTTATGTAAATCATCATCAAGGTTCTCTCCTACATCCTGAAGAAAAGGTTTGAAATGCTGTAATTCAGATCCTCCAGTCATGCAAGGTTGTCAGCATCAGCGACATTTTCCATGGCATCTATTAAATAATTTTTTGTCCGTATCTTCTTATTCCATGAAGCGACAAGTTCTGATCTGATCATTAAAGGCACAAATCATTTTCACAATCATTCAGGGAGGCCTCATTAACTATGATTCTACAAAATGGATTCTTCTTCAACAACCATGTCACACTGCCAGATGAATCTGTTTGCACTGGCCTATAATACATAAACATCCATCAGCTCTTCCACCACACAAGGATTTGATAACTCCTCGACTCAATATGTTTACCTGAGCAAGATCATCAGCAGCTGTTCCCTTACTGACTTGTCAAGCTGACAAAAATTAACAGCAATTAATTCTGATGTCTAACGATAGGTCTTCTATTTGTTTTGTAACGGGCTAACACAACAGGTTCAGTTCTCAACCATGGTTTTTCCCCTCTGCAGTTTGCATCTTTACATTAATAAATATTTCAGGACCATTTTAGGCAAAATACCCATCTGAAAATGCATTTCTTCTTCCAATTATCACTTCCATTGTCAAACAGTGAAGTCTGGTATTGCTAATGCAGAACTCTGGCATGCTACATTTCTTCAAAAAAGCAGCTTTACTAGGCTTTCACTGCAAGTGTCCTATTTGAGACTACCAAATTTAGATGCGAGTGATGACATTACAGTGTTTTCCTTTGTACTCTTTATACATTGTTGCAATTTCTTGAAAAATGAAACAGAAAGCTGCATCAATGTTCAATGCTGAAATATTCCACAGACCATGGAATTCTTAAAATTCAATCTTAAACATTAATCTTATTTTCTTCCGTTTATAGAGAGCATTGTGAAATTAGTATCAAAAAAGACAAGCAAAATCAGCGGAGCAACATTCTTGTGAACTATAGAAATAAAACAGTACTATACGCTGCACAAGAATGACACATGGGGACCACAAATTAGCTCGATGAAAGTAGGGTACATTTGGACTGCGTGTTTCAACTTGGACAGTAAATCTACTAAGTGGTAAGGTAGCCTGGTGAATACAAAGCTCAGCTTTACAGTTCCTGGGTTCGGTCCTGAACTCTTAATCAGTGACCGATGTTTACATGATGGAAGCAGCAGTTACACCAATGTAACCTCCTCAATGTGATCTGATATTTGTTTTGATACAGCACCTCCCTCACAGATGCAGGACTTCGTTCCTAAACACTAACACTAGTTGTTGAAAATGTGGATTTAAGACAGTGGCAACAGAATTTATAAAGTGGAAATAAAACTGGTTAGCACTGGAGTCTCTTGGTGAATCTGTTTTGGGGATAAATTTGGTTATGTGGGCTTGATATTGGGCTTGTTGAAGTTGCACCAGAATATTTTAGGGTTGTTCTGATTTGCTGTTTGCAATTTTATATGTTTTTTTTTTTTTTTGGTCAGATTGGATTTTGATTTTAGAAATATTTCTATGTTGACAGTATTTTTGTTTGTGTGTTGGTATTGGATTTTTTTTCCAGGTTCTCCATGCTTTATAACTGTTTTTCATGAGCTGTTTAACTTCCTTTGTTTGCCAGGAAGTGAATTGTGATTTAATTCATTTGATCCTCATGGGTGCAGCCCTGTTTATTATTTTTAGAAATGTGTTAAATAATGCTGCTGCTTCATCCAAATTGAAAGTGTTTAGCACTCGCCAGTTTATTCATTTTAAGAAACTAATGAAAGTGTATTTGTTTAAGGTGGAGAGATTGCAAGCAAGGTTACAGAGATGTTGTTTTCAGTAATGAATATACACTCTTACTGCAAGAATAAGCAGGTGGTCATTAAGGGTGTCAGGAATAGTACTGACATAGTTTATTTTATACCTGCTATTTGTAAGGATCCAATCTAAGATGGAATTACTATCAGTGGATCCGTTGCATCTTGTAAGAGTAGAGATGAGCTGGGTAAACCAATATCCCCTTCTCCTAGCCAGTGGGCTGGGAAAAAAAAAAACAATGCAGCTCAGCTGGAAGGAGGAAGTACCAATGCAGCTGCTGTGATCTAGGACAAGGGAGCAATAATCAGTAGTAGCTAATAAGCTTAGCACACTCTTCTCAGTTTTTATCAGGGACACGTAAGGTTGACTGCTTCAAGAGTATAAATCTGTTGGGCAGCAGAGGGCTGTATGGGCAACCTAACAAGCTCCTATTGGGGCAGTTATGGTGAGAAATATCTAAGGGCATAAAGCAGATTTCCCACAGCTAATTTCTGCAACACTTTGCCGCCACTGCCTGTCAATCAGCAGATGCCTCATAGCTAATCAGACAATTCACTTCTTATCAACAGGGCAAGGCTCAAAAGGGGGAAACTATTCATTTTGGCAGCCATCAGGAGTGGCTCATGTTTTTCTTCTTAATGTAGCCCTAACGTTTATGTAGACACTCATTTGAGCATGAGGGTAGAGGATGTGCAATGTGCTAAATGCAAAGGCTGTCTCCTTCACTTCTGCAAGGGGCATTCCCTTCAAGTATTGCTTTCTCTATTCTTGATGTATGGAAGGTGTTTTCAGAAAAAGACCTAAGAAGCTGAAATGTAAGGTGTATATAAAAAGTACAGTTGAGTACACTTACCATAAATGTAGATGTCCGAGTTTATTCACTGTTGCAGTCATCACATATGGGTTATCTGCTTGCAGGTGGCCCTCAGTCGGCCTGATTATCAAAGTCTCGGGTCCTGCGTCAGTTACTGTCTCATCTTCCATGACGTCAGGTAATCAGGGGTATAAAGCATGCAGCCGACGCCATTACATCAGTTTCTCTTGCCCAGATGTCAGTTGCCCCCATAATGGGAAGCAATTATATACAAGGTTACACCTCCAACAAAAAAAGCAAATACACCAAAAAACTTAAAGCATTGTAAACAAGAATAGGTATAGTCAATAGAAGTCAGAGGGCTGGAGGGAGGGTAACTAGGACTGCAACAGTGAATACACTCGAACATCTACATTTAAGGTAAGTGTACACAACTGTACTATGTTGTTTGGGTTTCACTGTTGCAGTCATCACATTTGGGTAGATTCCCAAAGCTAAGAATGGGAGGAGGAAATTAGATAGCATTAGCTATAAGGCACTGCAAGACTGCAGTGGCAAAACCAGCTCTGGATTTAGAGAAAATTGGCAAATGGTAATGCTTGGTGAAGGTATGTACAGAACTCCAGGTAGAAGCTTTTAGGATGTCCCTGATAGGGACACCTCTGAGAAAAGCTGTAGAGGTAGATGCAGCCCTGGTTGAATGTGGTCTTATCCTCTGTGGGATAGGTTTTCCATGGTGCTTATAGCAGAAATGAATGCAACAGCCTATCCATTTAGAAATGGTTTGCTTTGAAATGGCCTTCCCCTCTGCCCCTGCAGCAAATGCCACCAGCAGCTGTTCAGATTTCCTGAGAGGTTTAGTCCTGTTGAAGTAAAATCTAAGTTGTCTGTGCACATCTAAGGAGTGCAATATACGTTCCCCTTTGTTCTGTGGATTAGAAAAGAAGGTTGGCAAATGAATGGACTGATTAAGAACCACACTGGATACTACCTGGGGCATGAAGGAGGGACTGGTCCTGAGGGACACCCTATCTGCATGAAAGATGAAGAAATGCTCCACTGCCATAAGGGCCTGTAATTCAGACACCCTTCTTGCTGATGTGATGGACAAAAGAAAGGCTGTTTTCCAAGAAAGGAATTTTAACTCTGCACTTGCAGCTGGCTCAAAAGGAGGTAGAGTGAGTTTTTCCAATACAAAGTTAAGGTCCCAGGCTGGAGTTGGGGCTCTCCTTCATGGTCTTAAGTTTTTGGGCCCTCTGAGGAACTGCTTGAGCAGTGGATGAGAGAAGAGAGCTGGTTCTGTGCTGTAATGAGCTGAAATGGATGAGGCATGAATTTTGATGGAGGAAAAGGAAAGGCCCTTATGAAGCATCTCAGTTAAGTATTGAAGAATCTGAGGTAAATTGGGCACTGCTGTGCCCATCCCCTGAGTATGGTTCCAGGAACAAAATCTTTTCCATTTTCAGCATAAGATTTTCTAGTACTAGGCCTCCTTGCCTTCAGAATGACATCCCAACACTTGTTTACTGAGGGATGGTAACGGAGAGATCAGGTAATTAGCCAGGCTGCCAGGTTCAGGGTTTGAGGCTGAGGGTGCAGAACCTGGCCCTCCTACTAGGACAGCAGGGTAGGGGACTGAGGCAGGTGCCATGGTGCCAGCAGTGACACAATGCGCAAGAGGGGGTACCAGTGTTGGCGTGGCCAGTCTGGTGCAATCAGTATCATCATTGGTTTCTCCTGTTTGATCTTTAGTAGTACCTTGGACAGGAGAGGCAGAGGAGGAAAGGCATAAACTGATAGATTTTTCCAGGTGAAGGACAGGGCATCCACTTTCCAAGCCTGTTGGTGGGGAGTCCTTGTGCAGAATTTGTCCAATTTGGTAGTTCTGGGGGGAGGCAAACAGGTCTATCTCTGGGCTCCCCCATTTATCAACATGTTGAATGCTTTTGGTTCCAGTTTCCACTTGTGTGGCTCCATGAGATTTCTGCTTAGTTCGTCTGCCAGTGTACTTAGCTTTCCTGGCAGGAATTGAGCCTGTAGGTGCACTTGGTAGCTCAAGGCTGTGTTCCACAGAGCCATGGCTAGTCTGCAGAGAGGGTATGAGTGGGTTCCCCCCTGCTTGTTTATGTACAACATAACAGTGGTGTTGTCTGTCTTTACCATTAATTGTCCTGGAAGAATGTGATCCTTGAAGGCTGTCACAGCATTCTGTAAAGCTAATATTTCTTTTTGATTGATATGCAGGTGCATTTGACTTGGGTTCCATTTGCCTTGAATGCATTTCCCTGCCAAGTGAGCCCCCATGCATAGTCTGATGCATCTGTTGTTAGGGTTTGGGCGGCAGGGGGTAGAGTGAATGGCAGTCCCTTGTTTTGTTGGCAGGCCTCTGCCCACCAAAGAAACTCTATCTGTAGGCAAGGTATGATAGGAATCATTGCTTCTAGATCCTGAGAATGTTGACACCATAGGCTTTTTAGATACCATTGTAGTTTCCTCATATGCAGTCTTGCATATGGCATTAGGAGAATGCAGGAGGCCATGAACCCCAAGTCTTGCAGATAGCAGGGTCTTTGTGGCCATTAGTTTGAAGTAGGCTGTCAAATGAACTTGTTTCTCTGGCGTGATGAAAGCCATCTGGGAAGTTGTGTTCAAGCTTGCTCCCAGGAATACAATTTGTTGTCAGGGTACAAGATATGATTTCTTTTCGTTTATGGTGTACCCTAGAGAAGTTAGCACTTTTTGTACAAACGCCAGATGATTCAATAGTATGTCCTGGCTTTCTGCCTGAATTAGACAATCATCCAGGTATGGGTATATTTGAATATTTCTTTGCCTACAAAATGCAATGACTGAAGCTAGGCACTTTGTGAATACCCTGGGCGCAGTAGATAAGCCAAAGGGCAGTGCAGAGAAAGTACAGTTTTGTACCTACCATAAATGTAGATGTTCGAGTGCATATACTGCTGCAGTCATCACACTTGGGGTTATCCTGCCGTCAGGTGGTCCCGCAGTCGGCCGAATCCCAAAGTCTTGGTCCGGCGTCAGTTGTCGTCGCTTCTTCCCTGACGTCAGTGTGACGGGGGGGTAAAAGAGGCAGCCAACGCCATTTTCTTCAGTTTCTCTTGCCCCAGATGTCAGGTGCCCCCAACTAGGAAGGCAATACAAATAACTATGCAAAAATACCTTAGTAGATAAACAATAGTACTAGCTGTTAGCAAATACACCATATAGGCATGCATCCAATAGATTGATGTACATGGAGTTATAACTAACACCCTGGTATGTAGAGGGGATGGTGGGAGGGTAACCTGGACTGCAGCAGTATATACACTCGAACATCTACATTTATGGTAGGTACAAAACTGTACTATGTTCATCGTGTTATACTGCTGCAGTCATCACACTTGGGTTGAATCCCAAAGCTATGGATGGGTGGCTGGTACTAAACTGGGTTAGGTGAAGCTAGGATGCCCTGCAGAACTGCAGTGGCAAAACCAGCTCTGGTTTTTGAGTATAATGGAAGGTGGTAGTGCTTGGTAAAGGTGTGCACTGAACTCCAAGTAGCTGCCTCCAGAATGTCCTTGGTTGGAACCCCCCTGAGAAAGGCTGCTGAGGTTGCTGGAGCCCTGGTAGAATGGGACCTAACATTAACAGGCACTGCTTTCCCATGGTGCGAGTAGCAAAAGCGAATACAATGTGCTATCCATTTGGAGATGGTCTGTTTTGAAATAGCCTTTCCTTGTGAACCTGCAGCATAGGATACAAAGAGTTGGTCAGTTTTTCTGAAGGTCTTTGTCTTATCCAAATAGTAACGTAGCTGTCTGTGAATGTCCAAAGAGTGAAGGAGTCTTTCTCCTTTATTCTGAGGGTTTGGATAAAAAATGGGTAAATGAATGGTCTGATTCAAAGCCACACTGGATACTACCTTTGGCATAAAGGTAGGGTTAGTTCATAAAGAGACTCTGTCCTGATGGAAAATGACGAAAGGTTGCACTGCCATAAGTGCCTGTAGTTCTGAGACCCTGCGTGCTGAGGTGATAGCCAGCAACAGAGCTGTTTTCCATGACAAGTACTGTAGTTCTGCTGAGAAGGCTGGTTCGAAAGGAGGCAGTGTTAATTTTTCTAAAACGAAGTTGAGGTCCCAAGCTGGCGTTGGGGGTTTTCTGGGGGGGTCTTATATTCTTAGCCCCTCTGAGAAACTGCCTTAGTAAAGGGTGTGAGAATATGGGAGGATCCGTATTATATTGAGCTGAAATGGCTGAAGCATAGATCTTAATGGATGAGAAAGAAAGACCTTTGTGTAGCATCTCAGTTAAGTATTGCAGTATTTGAGGAATGTTTGGTATCCAAGGATTTTGGCCTTTAGCCTGGTTCCATGCACAAAATCTTTTCCATTTGTCTGAGTAAGTTTTGCTGGTGCTGGGCCTCCTGGCCTCCAAAATGACATTCAGGACGTCCTTTGAGAGAAGTGTTGATTGATAATTCAAGGTATTCTCCATGCAGCTAAGTTTAAAGTCCTGAGCTGACTGTGAAGGATCTGAGAGTTTTGCTGAGTCAACAGAAGTGGGAATTGAGGTAAGATCCATGGAGGGCTGTGAGTCAAGGTCCTTAGTAATGGGCACCAGTGCTGACGTGGCCAGTCCGGAGCAATGAGGATCATTTGTGGTCTCTCTGATCTGACTTTCAGTAATACCTTGGTCAAGAGAGGTAGTCGTGGGAAGGCATAGACTGTCAATGCTGTCCAACTGAATGATAGGGCGTCCACTTTCCAGGCTAGGGAATAAGTCCTTCTGCCAAATTTCTGTAGTTGGCAATTGTTGGGGGAGGCAAATAGATCTATGTCTGGGCGTCCCCACCTTTGAGTTATCATTGAAAATACTTGTGGGTGTAGTCTCCACTCGTGAGGATCTGCCAAATTTCTGCTTAATTCGTCTGCCAATATGTTTTCCTTTCCTGGCAGGAATTGTGCTTGCAGTTGTACTTGGTAAGTCAATGCTGTGTTCCACAAGGTCATTACCTGTCTGCATAAAGGGTAGGAGTGTGTTCCTCCCTGTTTGTTTATGTACCACATAACTGTGGTGTTGTCTGTCCTTATTAGTAGTTGTCCTGGATGCAAGAGGTCCTTGAAGGCTGTCAGTGCATTTTGCACAGCTAGCATCTCCTTTTGGCTGATGTGTAGATGCATTTGTTTTGCAGACCATTTGCCCTGTATGCACTGTCCTGCCATGTGTGCTCCCCAGGCATAGTCTGAAGAATCTGTTGTCATAGTTTGGTTTGCTGGAGGTAAGACAAAAGGAAGACCCTTGTTTATTTGACATGCTTGAGCCCACCATAGGAACTCTTTTGAAGGCAGGGAATGAGAGGTATACTTGTTTCGAGGCTGTGCCTGTGTTGAGTCCATACACTTTTCAGGTACCATTGTAATTTCCTCATATGCAGCTTTGCATGTGGAATTAGTTGAATGCAGGATGCCATGAACCCCAATGCCTGCAGGATTTTCCTTGCAGTGAGCTGGGTAAAAGTTGCCATCTTTTTGAAGTATTGAGTCAGTTGTTTTTGTTTGTCTGGCGTGAGATAAGCCATCTGGGCCGTTGTGTTTAAGCTGGCACCCAGGAATATTATGTCTTGTGAGGGTATTAGCTTTGACTTCTTTTTGTTTACTGTGTACCCTAGGCAACTTAGCAGCTTTGTTACAAATGCCAGATGCTGTAATAGAATGGCCTTGCTGTCCGCTTGGATCAAGCAGTCGTCCAGATATGGATAAATTTGTATTCCTCGTCGTCTGCAGTATGCAATTACTGATGCCAGGCATTTCGTAAATACTCTGGGCGCAGTAGATAAGCCAAAGGGCAATGCAGAGAATTGATAATGCATTGTACCTGCCATAAATCTGAGGTATCTTCTGCAATCTTGTCTGATAGGGACATGCAGGTATGCCTCTTTGAGATCCAACGTTACCAGCCAAGACTCCTTGCCCAGCATGGGAAGAAGCTGCTGTAGTGTGAGCATTTTGAATTTAGGTACCTCCAGGTAAGTGTTTAGAATTGAGAGGTCTAAAATGGGTCTCCAGGCTTTGTCCTTTCTTGGTACTACAAAAATAGTCTTGAGTAAAAACCTTGACCTTGCTCCTTTGTAGGTACCTTTTGAATTGCTTTCATATCCATGAGAGCTGAAATTTGCATTTGTGCCTCTGCCCATTGGTTTGGAAGCAGATTTGGCACGCCTCTCATCCGTGGTAAAGTGTGAAAATGAAATCTGTAGCCTCGGGTAATAATATCCAGAACCCATTTGTCCTTTATTATGATGCGCCAATTTTGTGGAAATAGAGCCAGTTTTCCTCCCAAAGGTGCTGCCAGGGCAATTTTGCTTGGCAGGCGAAGAGGGAAGTCATCGTGTTTGTTTCCTGCAGGGTTGAGATCCTTCGTCTCCACCTCTTTGAGTTGTTGTGTGCCATTGTCTAGGCCTGAAAGAACCTTTTGGCTGCCCTCTGCCCCTTGGGTGTCTGTACCTACCCCTTTGGGATCTGTCTGATGCAGGAAAGGACCAGTTTTTTGATGGCCAGTTTCTGCTGAAACGAGGAGGTTGTACCTGTAAAAAATCTTTAACTGTCTGCATAGATTTTGCCTTTTCTTCCATTTTCTTTAAAACTTCCTCTGCTTTGACACCAAATAACACATCTTTCTGCAATGGAGCATCCAATAACTTTGCTTTGACATGTTCTGGTAAGGCTTGCTCTTTTGGCCAAGCATGTCTACGTATTACAGATCCTGTGACAGCTGCTCTACATGAGGCTTCCAATGAATCAAAACCACACTGTAAGGTATGCTTTCCCACCTGTTCTGCTACATGCAGCAAATCCTGCATCTCTTTGAAATCAGGTTGATCTGTCTGAGGGATCATTTTCTGCTTTAACTGTGTAATCAAGTACTGCTGGTATTTTAGCATGTGGAATTGGCAGTTTAAGGCCCTCATGGCCAAAGTGGCAGACGTATACACTTTCTTTCCCCATCTTTCTAATGCTCTGGAATCTCTTTCAGAAGGTAGTGGATTCTTAGCAGTAGAGGCCTTAACCCCTTTGGGACCCTGGGAAATGGTTTTGGGGTCTGCAACAGGGCTTTTATATAGAAACTTATGAGAATCAGGAACTCGGTAGTATTTGTCTGGTTTAGCTGGTGCAGGAGGTAAGGAATCTGGGTTTAGACTAGATTAGTTGTAAACATCATCCAAAATGTCTAAAACTGGAGGAATTGCAAGGGGTCTATGCTGTGGGAGAAGAAGAAACTCACGGAGCCTTTTCTTAGAGTCAGAGTAATCTTGGCCTTCCCAGTGGAAGTGTTCCCTCATGATGTGTAAAGTTTCCCCAAAAGAGTAGTCTTCAGGCGGGGGGAGACAGAGGGAATGGACTCTTCAGCATCTGAGTCTTCATAAGGAGGGAAGGAATAATCCTGGTCCTCAGAGTTAGCTGAGGAAATGGATGCTTGGTCAGAGGAAGGATAATCTTCCTCCAGTCTAGGCCTTTTGTCAGGAGGGGGTTGTGAACCCCTGATAAGGGTAATTAAATCCTCAGCCATCTTAAGCATCTGTTTTTTAGGCATAGGGGCCTGTGGGGGGATTGTGGACCCGGTTTCCTAAATTTAAGGGGGCTTTAAGTTTAGCATAAGACTTAATAGAGATAGTTGTCGGTTTGAAGACACCTTCAGAAACCGAAGGCCTGTCCAAAATCTCCGGATCACCGTCAGGGTTGGCGTCCGAGGGGTGAGATGGAACCGGCTCCTGAGGCCCAGCTGATTCGGTCTGGGAGGCCGTCAGAATTTCTAAATCAGCAGTAGTCAGGGGCTGCGAAGTCGCCTCGCTGAAAACCGGAGAACTGGCAGCAGGCCTTGCTGAGGCCTCGGTATCTGGTCTTGGCCTTGGTTGTCTGTCCTTATCCTTGGGTTTTTTAATCATTGCTGATATCGGTTGCTCCGACGACATGCTATAATTAAATTTTCTGCCAAAATAATGTCGGGCGAAATCTGCCCGACGCTTGATTGTACGTTTGTTGAACCTAGCACAAAACTGACAACCAGAGACGTCGTGGTCTGGGCCTAGGCAAGGAATACAATAAGAATGAAAATCCTTATGAGGTATTTGCTTCCCACAAGAAATGCAATTATTAACTTTGTCTGACATTGGTCTGAGGCAAGAAAAGTTTCCCCAATGGGGTACTTCGCTTTAGAGAAGACTTTGGGCTGAAATTCGATTAGAAAATCTCTGGAGCTAGCCGACCGGCACTTGTGAACTGCTTCTGCTTCGGGCACCGCGCAGCAAGAAAGACTGGAGAAAATGGCGTTGACTGCCTCTTTTATCCCCCTGTCGCACTGACGCCAAGGAAGAAGCGACAACCGACGCCGGACCAAGACTTTGGGATTCGGCCGACTGCGGGACCGCCTGACGGCAGGATAACCCCAAGTGTGATGACTGCAGCAGTATAACACGATGAACATCTGATAGTGCATGAAGCCTGCTTTGCAGCGTAGGTATCATCTGGAAGATTTCCTGATTGGGATGTGCAGGTAGGCTTCCTTTAAATCCAGTGTTGCCAACCAGGCATCCTTGCCTAACATAAGAAGCAACTGGTGAAGAGTAAGCATCTTGAATTTTGGGATCACCAAAAAGTGTTTAGGATAGAGAGGTCCAGGATAGGACACCAGGAGTTGCCTTTTCTGGACACCAGGAAAAGTCTTGAGTAGAAACCTTGTCCCCTTTCCTCTTCTGGGACAGTTTGAATAGCCCTTATATTTAAGAGAGAGAGAACTTGCTTTTGAGCCTCTGCCCACTGATTTAGGGATAGATCTGGCCAACTGTTTGGGGTAGGGAAAGTGTGGAAGTGAAATCTGTATCCTTGGGAAACTATATTTAAAACCCATTTGTCCTGGGTAATGAGTTCCCAGTTTTTTGCCTGCAGAGCAATCTTTCCCCCTAAAGGAACAGTCAGTTGAGAAGGGCTTGGAAGTTTTAAAGTTAAGTCACTGAGACAATTTACCATGGGGGGAATCTTATTACTCCCTGCTTTGGATGTGGGAGCCCCCCACTGCTTAGTCCTGTGCGTACCTTGGGACCGAAGCCTGGGTGTTCTGCTGGTTCTGGGTTTTGACTGAGAAGGCCTGGAAGAGGCAGGAAAGAACCAATTCTTAGAGGGCCAATGCCTACTAAATCTTGGAGGCTATACTTGCAGGAAATCTTTAACAGTTTTCATACATTTAGCTTTTCCTCCATCTTTTTAAGTACCTCTTCTTCTTTGTTGCCAAACAGGCGGTCCTGGTTTAAGGGAGCATCCAGCAATTTAGCTTTAACATGATCTGGCAAATATTGCTCCTTAAGCCAAGCATACCTTCTAAGTACAGACCCAGTGACAGCAGCCCTGCAAGATGCCTCTAGTGAATCAAAACCACATTGCAAAGTATGTTTTTCAACTTGTTCAGCAGAATGCATCAAATCCTGTAAATCTTTATTTTCAGCACAGTCAGGAATCAACATCACTTTCTGTTTAAGCAATCCAATAACATGCTGCTGATACTTTAACATATGAAACTGGCAGTTAAGGCCCTAATGGCCAAGGTTGCAGAAGTGTATACCTTCTTACCCCATCTATCCATTGCCCTGGAATCTCTATCAGAGGGGGTAGGATTTTTGGCAGTAGTAGCCTTAATGCCCTTGGGTCCCTGTGAAATGGTCTCAGGATCCACAGTAGGATTTTTAAAGAGGAACTTGTGAGAGTCAGGAACCCTGTAATATTTATCTGGTTTTCTGGGAGCAGGAGGTGAGGAGTCAGGGGCTAAGCTAGATTCCGAAAAGGCATCATCAACAATGTCCAGTACAGGGGAGATAGCTAAAGGCCTGTGTTGGGGCAGGAGTAAGAAATCCCTAAGCCTCTATTTAGAATCAGAGTAATCCTGGCTTTCCCAGCAAAAATGCTATCTAAGAGTATGCAAGGTTTCACCAAAAGAGGTATCCTCTGGAGTGGAAGCAGAGGGAATAGAGTCCTCTGCATCAGAATCCTCATAGGTAGATAAGGGTAAATCCTGGTCATCAGAGGAAACAGAAATTTCAGAATTCTGATCAGAAGAATCATAAGCAAACTCAGTCCTAGGTCTCTTAAGACAGGGAAGGTTGGCTTCCTCTGATTAAAGTAATAAAGTCTTCAGCCATTCTTATCATTTATTTTTTAGGCATAGAGGCCTGACCATGCAGTCTGGGTGTTGGGTTTTCTAGGCATGGATCGAGTTTTAGGCCTTTTTTTGAAGAAGAAGATGCATAGGTTTAATATGCAAGTCAGTAGGCCTGAATACACCCACAGGATCCGGTGCCTGCACATCGGCTCCAGACCCATCCAAGGTAGAGACATTCGCAGGTTCCACAGTTGAAGCATCTCGCGGTATACCAGACTCCAAATGGGTCTCAGTAGAGGCCTGCGAATCTGAAGTAGCGGGTATCAGGGCCTGCGAAAGCACCTCACTGAGTACCGGTGAACTGGTGACTAGCTTAGGAAAAGAGCCGTTGGCAGTTTTGGACCTAGGCAGTCTGTCTCTGTCTTTATCTTTGCATTTTTTCAGAATGTCGGTAGTCGGGTGGCTTACCAAAGCCATATCTGGGTAATTGAACAGAGTACCAAAATATTTAGAAGCGTAAATATACCGACAATGAATAGTTCGTTGTTTAAATAAGGCACAAAACTGACAGCAAGGTACGTCGTTGTCAGGACCTAGGCAAGGAATACAGTACGAATGAAAATCTTTATGAGGTATTTGCTTTCCACAAGAAATACAATTACTGACTTTTACTGACATCGGTTTAGAGCAAGAAAAGGTTTCCCCAACGGGGTACTTAGCTTTAGTTGAATACTTTGGTTCCGAAACTCGAAAATGAAAATTTCAGGAGTCAGCTGATCGGCACTTGCAAACTGCTTCTGCTTCGGGCACCGCACGGCAAGAAAGACTGATGCAATGGCATCGGCTGCATGCTTTATACCCCTGACCTCCTGGCATCATGGAAGATGAGAAAGCAACCGATGCAGGACCCGAGACTTTGATAATCAGGCCAACTGAGGGCTACCTGCATGCAGATAAAGTACAGTTTTGTACCTACCATAAATGTAGATGTTCGAGTGCTAATACAGCTGCAGTCATTACAGATGGGTTCTCCTGCCATCAGGCGGGTCCTCGGTCGGCCGAATTCTAAAGTCTAGGTCCGGCGTCGGTTGTTGTCGCCTTCTTCCCTGACGTCAGTGTGACAGGGGTATATAAGACACAGCCGACGCCATTTTCTTCAGTCTTTCTTGCCCCAGATGTCAGGTGCCCCCAGAAGGAAGACAATACATAATTTATATATCTATGTATAGTCATGCAATGCAATATAATCAAAATTCAGTAGTTGCAAGCAAATACACCATAGAAGGATAACCCAAACAGGTTGTATGAGGAGGAGTTAGCCACTAGGCCTGTACCAAGAGGGGAAGGAGGGAGGGAAACCTGGACTGCAGCTGTATTAGCACTCGAACATCTACATTTATGGTAGGTACAAAACTGTACTATGTTCATCGTGCATACAGCTGCAGTCATTACAGATGGGTAGAATCCCAAAGCTACGCACAAGGTGGTAGGCACTAGGTGGAATTAGGAGGAGCCAGAATGCCCTGCAACACAGCAGTGGCAAAGCCTGCTCTTGTTTTGGAGTATAAAGGTAGGTGGTAGTGTTTAGTGAAGGTATGCACCGAACTCCAAGTGGCTGCCTCCAAAATATCTTTGGTAGGAACTCCTCTGAGGAAGGCTGCAGAGGTAGCTGTGGCCCTTGTGGAGTGGGGTCTGATGCCTGCAGGCACAGATTTACCATGAAAGGAGTAACAAAAACGTATGCAGTGGCCTATCCATTTTGAAATTGTCTGTTTGGAAATTGGCTTCCCTTGAGCTCCTACAGGATAGGACACAAAGAGTTGTTCTGATTTCCTGAACGGCTTTGTTCTGTCCAAATAGTAACGCAGCTGTCTATGGATGTCTAAGGAATGTAGCAGCCTTTCCCCTTTGTTTTGAGGATTGGGGTAAAAGGTAGGTAAGTGCATGGGCTGATTTAAAGCTACCCTGGATACTACCTTAGGCATAAATGACGGGTTGGTTCGTAGGTAAACCCTGTCCTGATGGAAGATGAGAAAGGGCTGCCACAGCCATGAGGGCTTGTAATTCCGAGACCCTACGAGCTGAGGTAATAGCCAGAAGGAAAGCTGATTTCCAGGACAAATATTGCAAATCTGTTGAGGCAGCTGGTTCAAAAGGAGGCAATGTTAATTTTTCTAGAATGTAATTAAGATCCCAGGCTGGGATTGGTTGTTTCCTTGGAGGTCTTATGTTCTTAGCCCCTCTGAGGAACTGTCTTAAGAGTGGGTGAGAGAATAAGGGTGGATCAGTGTTGTATTCTGCAGAAATGGCTGAGGCATGGATTTTGATGGAGGAGAATGAAAGTCCACTGTTCAGCAGCTCAGTTAGATACTGTAATATCTGAGGCAAATTCAGTTTTCTAGGATCCTGGTCCTTTTTCTCATTCCAAGCACAAAACCGTTTCCATTTTGCAGAGTAAGCTTTTCTAGTAGATGGCCTTCTGGCTTCCAAAATGACATCCTGTACCTCCTTGGAGAGTAGGGTCTGTTGTGGTGTTAAGGAATTTTCCATGCAGCCAGATTGAGTGTTTTCAGCTGACTGTGAAGAGTTTTGTAGCTGTGTTGAGTCAGAAGTAGAGGCATTAGAGGTAGGGTCCAGGGAGGAGAATGTGTTAGGCTCCTCAGGAGTGGGTACCAATGTTGTCTTGGCCAGTCTGGAGCAATCAGTATCATCTTTGGTCTGTCTGCTCTTGCTTTCAAAAGCACCTTGGGCAGTAGAGGAAGAGGTGGGAAGGCATAAACTGTCCATGCTGCCCAAATGAAAGAAAGGGCGTCCACTCTCCAGGCCTTTGGATGAAATGTCCTTGAGCAGAATTTTGTCAATTGGTGATTTTTGTGGGAGGCAAAGAGATCTATGTCTGGCCTTCCCCAGGCTTGGATTATCTTTGTAAACACTTGAGGATGCAACTTCCATTCGTGAGGGTCTGTCATATTTCTGCTTAGATTGTCTGCCAGCGTGTTTTCCATACCTGGCACGTACTGTGCTTGAAGCTCGATTTGCCATTCCTGAGCCCTGTTCCAAAGTGACATGGCCAGCCTGCACAGGGGGTATGAATGTGTTCCTCCTTGTTTGTTTATGTACCACATTACTGTGGTGGTGTCTGTTCTTATTAATAATTGCCCTGGATGCAGGAGGTACTTGAAAGCTGTAATTGCATTTATCACTGCTAGCATTTCCTTTTGATTGATGTGAAGGTGCTTTTCCTTTTGGGACCATTTGCCCTGAATGCACCTGTCTGTCATGTGTGCCCCCCAGGCGTAGTCTGAGGCGTCTGTTGTGATGACTTGATTTGCTTGAGGTTTGCAGAATGGTAGACCTGCGTTTGTTTGGCATGCTTGAGCCCACCATAGAAATTCCTTTTGCAAACATGGAATTAGTGGTATTATTGTTTCCAAACTGTGGCTGTGTTGAGACCATAGGTTTTTAAGGTACCATTGAAGTTTCCTCATATGCAACCTTGCACATGGGATTAGAAGAATGCAAGATGCCATGAATCCCAGAGCCTGCAGGATTTTCCTTGCAGTTAGCCTGGTACAATTTGCTAGTATCTTGAAGTACTGAGTTAGTTGCCCTTGTTTTTCTGGCGTAAGACAGGCCATCTGGGTGTGTCCAAGTTGGCACCCAGGAAAATTATTTTCTGAGATGGTGTTAGCCTGAATTTCTCTTTGTTGACTGTGTATCCCAGAGAATTCAATAACTGTGTTACATAAGCCAGATGGTCCAGAAGTATGTGTTTGCTGTCCGCTTGGATCAGGCAGTCATCCAAATAAGGGTATATTTGTATCCCTTGAAGTCTGCAGTAGGCAATTACTGATGCCAGGCATTTCGTGAATACTCTGGGCGCAGTAGATAAGCCAAAGGGCAATGCAGAGAATTGATAGTGGATTGAACCTGCAAGAAATCTGAGGTATCTTCTGCAGCTTTGTCTGATTGGGACATGCAGGTATGCCTCCTTGAGGTCCAATGTTACCAGCCAAGACCCCTTGCCCAGCATGGGAAGAAGCTGCTGTAAGGTGAGCATCTTGAATTTTGTGCAGTAGAAATGTGTTTAGGATGGATAAGTCCAAAATGGGTCTCCAATCGGCTCCCTTCCTTGGTACCAGGAATAGTCTGGAATAAAAACCTTGACCTTGTTCGTGAGTAGGTACCTCTTGAATAGCTTTCATGTCCATGAGCTTTGAAATTTGTATTTGAGCCTCTGCCCTTTGATTGTGTGGCAGGTTCGGCATGCCTCTCATTTTTGGAAGAGTGTGAAAATGAAATCTGTAGCCTCTGTTTATAATGTGTAGGATCCATTTGTCTTTTGTGACAATATGCCAATTTTTTGAAAATAATGCCAGCTTTCCTCCCAAGGGTGCTGCCACTTGAGCCTTGCTTGGCATGCAAAGGGGAAAGTCACTGGGTTTGTTTTCTGTATTGCTGTGCACTGTCTTCGCCACCTCTTGATGCTGGAGGTTGCCTCTATATGATCCTTGAGATTGTCCTCTGCCCCTTGCGCGTCTGTATCTACCTCTTTGGGGCTTGTCCGTGGCTGGAAAGGACCAGTTTTTTGAAGGCCAATTTCTACTAAAACGTGGTGGTTGTACCTGTAGAAAAGCCTTAACAGTTTGCATAGATTTAGCTTTTTCTTCCATTTTCCTTAGTATTTCCTCAGCATTAGTACCAAATAATACATCCTTTTGTAAAGGAGCATCTAGTAATTTAGCTTTGGCATGATCAGGCAAGGTTTGTTCCCTAAGCCAGGCATGTCTACGAATGACTGATCCTGTAACTGCAGCTCTACTTGAGGCCTCTAGAGCATCATAACCACATTGTAAGGTGTGCTTACCCACTTGTTCTGCACTATGCATCATACCCTGCAACTCCTTCAGATCTGGTTGTTCAGGTTGTGACATTTTATTCTTTAATTGTGATAACAGAAACTGCTGATATTTAAGCATATGGAACTGACAATTTAAGGCCCTCATGGCTAGAGTGGCCGAGGTATATACCTTTTTTCCCCACCTTTCTAAGGATCTAGACTCTCTTTCGGAAGGTAATGGATTCTTATCAGTAGAGGCCTTCATTCCCTTGGGGCCCTGAGAAATGGTTTCTGGGTCAGCTTTATGGCTTTTGTAAAGAAATTGGTGTGAGTTAGGAACTCTGTAGTACCTATCAGGCTTGACTGGGGCTGGAGGCAGGGAATCCGGATTAAGGCAAGCCTCCGAATAAACATCATCAAGTATGTCCAAGACAGGAGGTATCACCAGAGGTCTGTGCTGAGGTAGCAGAAGAAATTCCCTAAGCCTTTTCTTTGAATCTGAAAAATCCTGGCCTTCCCAATGGAAGTGTTCCCTCAAGGTATGCAAGGTTTCCCCGAATGAGAAATCCTCTGGGGGGGATACAGAAGGAATGGACTGTTCTGCATCAGAATCTTCAAAAGGGGAGTACGAATGCTCCTCTTCATCAGAATGTTCTGAAATAATGGAGCCCTGGTCAGAAGAGGGAGATTCTTCCTCCACTCTGGGTCTCTTGTCCGGTGGGGGTTGGGAACCCCTGATAAGAGTAATTAAATCCTCAGCCATTTTGAGCATCTGCATTTTAGGCATGGGGCCTGGAGATGGGACCTGTGCAACAGGCCTCTGGGAGTGCATGGCTGATTTAGACTTAGTAAAGGCCTTGATGGAAAAGGAAGAAGAAGGTCTGAAGACACCATGGGTGGAAGTAGACCTGTCCACATTAAGAGGCTCAACACTCACAGTGGCTTCGGTAGCTGTAGTCAGGGTGTGGGCCGAGGAACCTGCGGTCTCGGTTACAGAGGACACCGCCAGAGAAGTGTCGTCGGTAGTCAGGGGCTGCGTAGGCGCCTCACTGAGAACCGGACCACGTGTGGCTGGTTTTGGCGTGGTGTCGGTGGAGACCGCGGACCTTGCGTGTCGGTCTTTGTCCTAGCGTTTTTTGGGCAAAACGGTAGTCAGAGTCTCCGACGACATTTTATAGTTAAAAGCTTTACCAAAAAAGTGCTGGGCGAACTCCGCCCGACGCTTAATAGTGCGTTTATTAAAAGTAGCACAAAAGCGACAGCCCGTGACGTCGTGGTCTGGGCCTAAACAAGGAATACAGAGGGAATGGAAATCCTTATGCGGTATTTGCTTCCCACAAGAAATACAATTGTTAACTTTGTCTGACATCGGTCTGAGGCAAGAAAAGTTTCAACGGGTACTTAGCTTTAAAGAAGACTTCGGTTTCCAAATTTTCGTAATTTCAGGAGCTGGCCGACCGGCACTTGTGAACTGCTTCTGCTTCGGGCACCGCGCGGCAAAAAAGACTGAAGAAAATGGCGTCGGCTGTGTCTTATATACCCCTGTCGCACTGACGTCAGGGAAGAAGGCGACAACAACCGACGCCGGACCTAGACTTTGGAATTCGGCCGACCGAGGACCCGCATGATGGCAGGAGAACCCATCTGTAATGACTGCAGCTGTATGCACGATGAACATCCCAAATGTGATGACTGCAACAGTGAAACATGAAGAACATCAGTAGTGCAACCAGTACTACTGTACAGTACAGAAACCTGGACAGTAAAGGCAGATCAGTTGAGGAAGCCAGAGGTGATGGAAATGAAGAGCCTGAGAAAGGTGATAGGATGCACACCATGGGACAGGCAAAGAGATGAATATAAACATAAGAGCAGAATCCAAAGTAGCTCCTATTGTAGAGAAGTTCAAAAAGAACAGATTATGGTGGTTTAGGCACATGTACTGAAAAGGAGAAAATGACCTGGTGAAGATGATTTGGGACATGCAGGAAGAAGGTCACAGAAAACAAGGGCATCCAGCAAAGAGGTAGACAGACTGGGTGAGAGAACACCTGTGACAGTCAGGCATGAGTGTCCAAGAAGGTAGGACAGTGGAACTAAATAGTAAAAATGGGAAAAGGGGGGTTGATGATGATGCCAAACATGCAATATGCTGGTATACAAGTAGTGGGTTTCACCACTTATTCACTCTAACCCTTTTAGGACTTCTCTATAGTGAGATTTGTTGGAGGGCTTTAATGCTAGAAATTAAACAGCTAGGATACTGCACAAAACCCAACTCCTGTGTAAGCTAGACTTTCAAATAAAGACAAAGGAAGCGAAAGTTGACCTTGCATTTCTGGATTACCAAGCTACTAGACTTAGGAACAATGCTGTTTTGGTATAGGCAGCAACACCTGAGGTTTGAGCTGGCAAACTGGGACAAAATGTGGTTGTATGTTAAATGTACAGCCACTAGGTAATTGGCGAAGAGGACAAAGCCTGGAAAGTGGTTAGCAATTCAGGTATAGTAGAGGAGAAGCGGGTAACAATCTTGACTATTAACAAATCAGGATTAGGCAAGGCATCAGACAGGCTTTCCAATGTTAATGAGTCTCTAGTGCACAATGAGGTTTTATACTATGTAAAGGTAGGTGATTATGATCTAATGTTGCTAACTTAACAGCTACATGTCTCAACTTAGGCAGCCTGCAGTATCTCCTGAAAAGGTTGAACTTTTACATAAGCGAACAAAATGCAGGAGGTCATAGGTGCTGTTAGGAGCTCAACTGTGGATAAGCCTTCAAGCCAAATGGACTTAATGCTGAAGTCTAAAATATCTTACATGATGAGCTACAACACCCCATGGCACACTTGTAGAGGTAATTAATCCTATGTCTACAATTATCAGTACTGGCAGTGACCCACAGGCTTAATAAAGATCCCGCAAAGCTCAGAACTACAGCCAATATCACTTTTTAATTTAGATGTGATGCTATATGCTAACATTCTGGCAGAGAGATTGATATCAGTTATTCCAGTTCCTATCCTTCATGCACAAGCAGGGTTTGTTTCTGGAAGCACTAGTTCTGGTTAGCTGTGCACTATTTGCTTACACCTACATTGTCTGCGAACAGGCCTTGAGCCTGCTACTGTGACACTGACTGACTTCAGAAAGGCATTTGATGCCACTGAATGTGTATCTTTGGAAAGTCATGCAGAAGACAACCACTCCTCCATTCCACACACAGGTCATGCAAACCATTTACCAAGCCCCTACAGCTACAGTTTTCACAAATAAAATGCTTCCACACTCTTTCAGCTTTACCGGGTCACCAGACAAAGCTGCCCACTGTCCAACTCCTTATTCACACTGCTCATCAAGGCTTCACAGAATCCTAAATGAAGCAAAACAGTATCAGGTGGGTTTATTTATTCCATCACAACCAAAACCCTCAGTTTTGCATATGACTGCACAATTTAATCTCAACACCCATGCTGGCTATATCTACATTAAATCAGTTTTCCTCCTGCTCTCTCTTTCTGCCTCTGAGAGGAGTGTGCTTGAATGTAAGCAAAACTTACTGTTTGCAGGAAAGCCTGTGGCTCAAAGTGTGAAACCCAATAACGGTTGCCTCTCCTGTTGATGGTGTTCAAATACTTCTATATACTTAGGAATCCTATTACACCCCAACACTGACTATATGATGGACCACAATGTTAGTGAGAGCTTGTCAAAGATTGTTCTGTGATGTACTGTTGGAGAAAGTTGTGCCTTCCTCTTTTGATTTGAGCTGATTTGGATAAGAAGTTTGTGTCACCAAATATATACAGTCCCTAACAGAGAGAAAATGGTGCATGAAAACAGCTAAGCTGATTTATTAGTTCAAATGGGACACTAAGAGGAGGATGATCAGGAGGCAAGTCCCTGTAACCTCAGCTGGGTCTTTAGGGAACTGAAGACTGGGGGCTTTGTACCCAGGATTTCTTGCTGGAGTGCTTGTTGGCTTATGAGAGGATGCACTCTCCCCATCGACAGTGGGTGCAGAAAAGTACAGTTGTGTACCTACCATAAATGTAGATGTTCGAGTGTATTCACTGTTGCAGTCATTACACTTGGGTTATCCTGCTGGTAGGCTACTCGCAGTCGGCCTGAATTCCAAAGTCCTGGTCCGGTGTCGGTTGCTGTCGCCTCTTCCCTGACGTCAGTGCACCAGGGGTATATAAGATGCAGCCGACGCCATTTTCTTCAGTTTTTCTTGCCCCAGATGTCAGGTGCCCCCAAGAAGGTAGGCAATACACATTGCTTATAAAAAAACATACACTAAAATAAACAATACCTTCATCTACAAGCAAATACACCACATAGGTTGTATAGGATAGAGAAGCATAGATAAGTCCCAGCAAAGAAAGGGGGATGGTGGGTGGGTAACCTGGACTGCAACAGTGAATACACTCGAACATCTACATTTATGGTAGGTACACAACTGTACTATGTTCATCGTGTTTCACTGTTGCAGTCACTACACTTGGATTGAATCCCAAAGCTGAGGTTGGGCGGCTGGGTCTAAATAGGATTAGGAGTGGCTATGAGGCCCTGCAGAACTGCAGTGGCAAAGCCTGCTCTGGATTTAGAGTAAAGAGGTAAGTGGTAGTGCTTGGTAAAAGTGTGCACTGAACTCCAAGTTGCAGCCTCCAAAATTTCCTTGGTTGGTACTCCTCTGAGAAAGGCTGCTGAAGTGGCTGCTGTCCTGGTAGAATGTGGCCTAATATTCTTAGGCACTGACTTGCCATGCTGTGCATAGCAGAAACAAATACAGTGTCCTATCCATTTTGAAATAGTCTGTTTTGAAATAGCCTTTCCTTGTGATCCTGCAGCATATGCTACAAACAGTTGCTCAGTTTTCTGAAAGCTTTTGTTTTGCCCAAGTAGAAGCGTAGCTGCCTGTGTATGTCCAAAGAGTGCAGAAGTCTTTCCCCTTTATTCTGGGGATTTGGATAAAATGTTGGCAAATGAATGGATTGGTTAAGAGCCACACTGGATACTACCTTTGGCATAAATTTTGGGTTTGTCCTTAGAGAAATCCTGTCCAGATGAAAATTGATAAAAGGTTCCACTGACATTAATGCTTGTAACTCTGAGACTCTTCTTGCTGAAGTTATTGCTAAGAGCAGAGCAGTTTTCCATGATAAGAATTTTATATCAGCTGTATTGGCTGGCTCAAAAGGAGGCAGTGTGAGCTTTTCTAAAACAAAGTTGAGGTCCCATGTAGGTATCGGTGCTCTCCTTGGGGGTCTTATGTTTTTTGCCCCTCTGAGGTACTGTCTTAGCAGTGGATGAGAGAAAATAGGAGGTTCCGTATTGTAATGAGCCAAAATGGCAGAGGCATGGATCTTAATTGATGAGACGAATAGGCCTTTGTCCAGCATCTCAGTTATTTATTGTAAAATCTGAGGAATATTTGGAACAAGTGGTTCAAGTCCTTGTGCCTGGTTCCAACCACAGAATCTCTTCCATTTTTCTGCATAAGATTTTCTGGTGCTGGGCCTCCTGGCTTCCAAAATGACAGCCATAACAGCTTTAGAGAGAGGTGTGTTCTGAGTGGTTATATTATCTGCCATGCAGCCAGATTTAAGTTTCTGAGTTGGCTGTGCAGGATCTGATTGTTTTGTTGAGTCAGAAGATGAGGAATTTGAGGTAAAGTCCAGGCTGGGCCTTGAGACAAGCTCTTTAGGATTGGGTACCAGTGCTGGCGTGGCCAGTCTGGGGCGATCAGAATCATTTTTGGCTTCTCTTGTCTGACTTTTAGGAGCACCTTGGGAAGGAGAGGCAGTGGTGGAAAGGCATAAACTGCTAGAGTTTTCCAGCTGAATGATAGAGCATCCACTTTCCATGCTTGTGAGTGATAAGTCCTTGTGCAGAATCTCTGTAGTTGGCAGTTGTGAGGGGAGGCAAAAAGATCTATGTCTGGGCATCCCCATTTCCTTGTTATCATGCTGAAGACCTGTGGATTTAGTTTCCACTCGTGAGGGTCCATGAGGTTTCTGCTTAGTTCGTCTGCCAGAGTATTTTTCTTTCCTGGCAGGAATTGTGCCTGCAGATGTACGTGATAGGTCAGTGCTGTGTTCCACAAAGTCATGGCTTGCCTGCAGAGGGGGTAGGAATGTGCGCCCCCTTGCTTGTTTATGTACCACACAACTGTAGTATTGTCCGTCTTTAATAATAGTTGTCCTGGATGTAAAAGATCCTTGAAGGCTGTCAGGGCATTCTGTACAGCTACCATCTCTTTTTGATTGATGTGAAGATGCATTTGGTCTGCGGGCCACGTGCCCTGAATACATTTTCCTGCCATGTGTGCCCCCCAGGCATAATCTGATGCATCTGTTGTTAGTGTCTGCCTGGCTGTGGGTAAAGTGAAAGGCTGTCCTTTGTTGTGGTGACAGGCCAGTGCCCACCATCGAAACTCCTGTTACAGGCAGGGAATAAGGGTTATTATTGTTTCCAGGCTGTGGCAATGTTGAGTCCAAACACTTTTTAGATACCATTGTAGCTTCCTCATATACAGTCTTGCATATGGAATTAGCAGGATGCAGGATGCCATGAAGCCCAAAGCCTGCAGAATTTTTCTTGCAGGTAGCTGGGTCTTTGTTGCCATCATCTGAAATAATGAGTCAGTTGTCTTTGCTTGTCTGGCATGAGATAAGCCATCTGCGCAGTTGTATTTAAGCTTGCACCCAGGAACATTATCTCTTGAGAGGGTACTAATTTTGATTTCTTTTCGTTTACTGTGTACCCTAGGCAAATTAGTAATCTTTTTACAAACGCCAGATGTTTTAGTAGAATGTCCTTGCTCTCTGCTTGAATAAGGCTGTCGTCCAAGTAGGGATATATTTGAATTCCTTTTTGTCTGCAAAATGCAATTACTGGTACCGGGCATTTTGTGAAGACCCTGGACGCAGTAGATAAGCCAAAGGGCAGTGCAGAGAATTGGTAATGCATTGAGCCAGCTATGAATCTGAGGTACCTTCTGCAAGATTGTCTGATTGGGACATGCAGGTATGCCTTTTTGAGGTCCAAAGTAACTAGCCAAGCCTTCTTGCCCAGCATGGGTAGAAGTTGCTGCAGTGTCAACATTTTGAATTTTGGAACATCCAGGAAAGTATTTAGAATTGACATGTCCAGTATTGGTCTCCAGGCATTGTCCTTTCTGGGTACCAAGAAAAGTCTTGATTAAAATCCTTGTCCCTGTTCTAGATGTGGTACTTTTTGAATAGCTCTTATGTCCATGAGAGCAGAAATTTGTTTTTGTGCCTCTGCCCATTGATTTTGTGGCAGGTCTGGCATACCTTTTGACCTTGGTAGGGTGTGAAAGTGGAATTTGTAACCTTGAGAAACAATATTCAGTACCCATTTGTCCTGGGTGATCATGTGCCAATTTTGTGAGAAAAGTGCTAGTTTTCCCCCTAAGGATGTTGCCAAAAGGTAAGTGCTTGGCATTCGTAGAGGAAAGTCATTGGGACCATTTCCTATAAGGCTGTGATTTGTCTTCTCCGCCTTTGGGGGCTGAAGCACCCCATTGTTTAGGTCTGTATAAGCCTTGGGGCTGCGATCTGCCTCTTGGGCATCTGGATCTTCCTCTTTGTGGCCTGTCTGACACTGGAAAGGACCAATTTTTAGAAGGCCAGTTCCTGCTAAATCTAGGTGGCTGAACCTGTAAGAAATCCTTTACTGTCTGCATTGATTTTGCTTTATCCTCCATTTCACTTCTTCTGCCTTAACACCAAACAGAGTATCATGCTGTAATGGAGCATCCAGTAATTTTGCTTTAACATGATCAGGTAAACTTTGTTCTTTTAACCAAGCATGCCTTCGAATGACAGAACCTGTAACTGCGGCTCTGCAAGAAACCTCTAATGAATCAAAACCACATTGCAGAGTATGCTTTCCCACTTGTTCAGCTGCATGCAATAAATCCTGCATTTCCTTATTGTCAGAACATTCTGAGCTTGTAAGCATTTTCTGTTTTAGCAAAGACATTAGGTATTGTTGATATTTAAGCATGTGAAACTGGCAGTTTAAAGCCCTTACAGCTAAAGTAGAAGAAGTGTAAATTTTTCCCCCATCTATCCAGTGCTCTAGAATCCCTATTTGAGGGAACTGGGTTTTTTGCAGTGGAAGCCTTGACCCCTTTGGGACCCTGAGAAATTGTTTCTGGGTCAGCAGCAGGGTTTTTATAAAGAAATTTATGTGAGTCTGGGACCCTGTAGTACCTATCTGGCTTGACTGGTGCAGAGGGTAAAGAATCAGGAGACAAACTGGATTCAGAAAAAACATCAACAATATCTAGTACAGGGGGGATAGCAAGGGGCCTGTGCTGAGGCAGTAAAAGAAAGTCTCTGAGCCTTTTCCTGGATTCAGAATAATCCTGGCTCTCCCAATGGAAATGCTCCCTCATGGTGTGCAAGGTTTCCCCAACAGTAATCCTCAGGAGGAGAGGCTGAAGGGATAGATTCTTCAGCATCAGAGTCCTCATAAGGAGGAAGAGAATATCCCTGTTCTGAAGAGGAATCAGAGGAAATAGAAACCTGGTCAGAGGAGTCATAGTCAGTGTCTTGCCTAGGCCTTTTATCAGGAGGGGGATGGGAACCCCTAATCAAAGTAATTAGGTCTTCGGCCATTTCAAGCATCTGTTTCTTTGGCATGGATGACTGTCCAGGAGAAAGCTGTACTTGTTTCTTTGTCTTTAATGGTGTTTTAGACTTTGCATTGGCTGCTGAAGTGGACTTGATAGTAAGCTGTGCAGGTCTGAAAACACCCTCGAAAGCCGATGCCTGCTCAGCGGCTCCAGACCCATCTGAGGGAATAGTTTCCGTAGGCTCAATACCTTGAGTATCCAGAGGCCTAGTTGTCTCCACGTGGGAGTCGAAGCAAGAAAAAGTTTCCCCAACAGGGTACTTAGCTTTATTGAAGACTTCGGTTCTGAAATTCAATTTCGAAAATCTCAGGAGTCAGCCGACCGGCACTTGCGAACTGCTTTTGCTTCTGGCACTGCGTGGCAAGAAAGACTGGAGAAAATGGTGTCGGCTGCATCTTATATACCCCTGGTGCACTGACGTCAAGGAAGAGGCGACAGCAGCCGACGCCAGACCAGGACTTTGAAATTCAGGCCGACTGCGGGTAGCCTGCCAGCAGGATAACACAAGTGTAATGACTGCAACAGTAAAACACGATGAACATCAGCTGGGATGACTTGGTGGTATGTAAGAAACCTACCTAAGCATGTTAAACACTAGAACTCCATAAATGAGACTCACAATGTTCTAAAGAAAATAAACAAATCCATTTCCTTTGAACAAGTATGGGATCCTGTTGTTCTACTGTGGTGTCTAGATTTTAGAATGTAGGGCAAGCCATTCAGGGAGGGGAGTCTATCAAAAGACAGGAAATAAATGGTGGAGTGTTTTACTATAAGATGCCGGGGGTTCCATGGTGTTTGCATCTTTTCAGCATTTGCAGATAAAGTGTGAATTAACCCTCAAAGAGCAAATGAAATATTTGAGATTGTGATATGCTGTTCTGCATTCAAAGTTTTGCCCTAGAACTGACTTCCCATGCTCTTCCCTTTCTTAAACTCAATCTTAAATCTGCAGTCTTTTAGTCCCTCACCCTAGCTTAAAGGCACCCTATATATATATATATATATATATATATATATATATATATATATATATATATACACAGTTGCATGACACAAGGTTCTGTTAATAAGACAGTCTATTTCAAGAGACTTCCTCTTACAAGTGACCCCTGATGTGGATAATACAGAGCATATGTAACTACTGCATTTACTTTCAGGGCTACAACCAATGCCCTGTACTTATGAAAAGATCTTACTGGTCTTTCTTACTCAGTAGTGGATCCATGCACTAAACATCGAGAGAGATTTTTGTGCCAAGACAATTTGTTCAAGTCTTCCAGTGTACTATGTGAGGATGTGGTTAGTATAGACGTTATCTAGCAGGCTACTATTTCTAGTTCAATTCCGCTAAACCTTTTTTTCACTTAACACCAACTCAATGTTAGTCTCCATTAAAAAAAAAAAAAAAAAAAAAAAAAAAAATTGCGGATCCCCCAATTCATTGTAATTACCAGATTCTATACTGCTTCAAAGTAATTCTCAGAGCTTATGCGTAAGCAGAGATTGCCTAATGAGAAATCTGTGCTTCAATTTAATTTGACCATTGGAACTCTACATTATTGGTGCAGAGAAGCAACTATCAGCATGAAAACTGGATGTAAATAGTGTTTACAGGATAGAGGGAAATGGACGTACAACAAGAAGGGGAAAACATACAAGGGGAACAAATAGGGCAGTGCAAGGCAGGACATGGGAAAGTACGATCCATGTAATTTTTGTGGGGATAAAGCCCTGTTTTTGCTACATAAAAAGATGAGGAATAAGGAGTAAGACGTAAGGGGAAACTGGGTGTGGAAAGAGAATGTAGGCTAGACTGCAGGGGCAAACAGAAAACCATGAAACACTATAGACAAGCAGGGTGTTTTTGCTCAAAAACATTAGGGTGATAAGGGAAAACATACAGAGGGAGGACAAACAGTGAATGCCAGAGTTGGACCACACACAAGGTACAAGCATGATGCAACAGGAAGGGATCATACTGGGCAGGAGACTAAGTTGGGTGCGAGTCACAACTAGGACCTGCCACTCCAGCAAATTTGCTATATGCCACAGTACGGACTCAATGCAACCAAGATACTGTCTAACCAGGTGTTTCATTACTGCCTTAACCAAGTGTTGCAGCTGTAGCTGGTCTGCAGGTGTCAGGTCATGGATGCCCAAGTGAAACGGATTTTAATCACTCCTCCGTGAGGTAATCACATCCTTGGCATCAGACTCAGCAAAATGCCCCATCGAGAGGCAGTGCTGAAGACTTCTGGACCTTTTACTCCTCTTCTTTAGGACATGGACCTGCATAGTGATGACCACAACAAAAAAGTTGCTATAACTGCAGCATGTCATGAAAATGAGATCAACTCAAAAGCAGACAGCACTCATAAACACCTTGTCCTGAAGCCAGTCTTTTCAGCATGTTGATACATCCCACTGAACTGAGACGTGCCTGGTCATGAAATGAAACAAGCAGCACAAAAAGCAAAATCACTGACCAACTTACATGGGTTTAGCAGGAAGAAACTAAAAAAAATTATAATACATCGCTGGGCACTGGTTTTACATCACTGCTTCCCATTCCTGCAGCAACTCAGCCATATGAAATCTGAGGTCACTATGACACTGTTCAAATTAATCTGTAGGCTATGGAATGTCCATGTTCTAGACCGTTTCTGTTCCAGGTCTTACCAGACACCCACATCTTCTTGAAGGTGCTGTCACAATAACCTAGTAACTGCTGCCTGAATTGACTGTAAAGAACATGGGGTCAAATCTACATCTACAGTGGATATAAAAAGTGTACTCACCCCTGTTAAAATGCCAGTTTTTTCTGATATAAAAAATGAGACCACAATAAATCATTTCAAAACTTTTCCCACCTTTAATGTGACTTATAACTTGTACAATTCAATTGAAAAACAAATCTGTTAGGGGAATAAATATAAAAAATAAAAAATGTACAATAAGCTGGTTGCATAAGCGTGCACACCCTTAAACTAATAGGTTCATAGGTTCATACTAGGCTATCTGCCCTAGGGCATTTATAAGCCTAGCCAGAGTGTGTTTGGCTTTCGCCACCCATTTTAAATTAATTTTGCTATGCCCTTTATCGAGGTTAGTATACTGTGCCTCTGTCTAACAGTGACACAGAAGTGATACCCGGGGTAAACCTACGATCTCCCATCCACTCATCAAGATTCCTCTTGAAGAGAGTCAATGAGGGACTCTGCCTAACCTGGACTGGGATTTTATTCCAGAGTGAAGGGAGCCTCTGGGTTATGAATCTGTCCCTCCAGCATGTCCTATTTATTTCAATGCTGAGGTTCAAGTCTCTCGAGCGCGTAGCTCGATGGGATTTGGATTTTCTGAGGTGCAGCAGTAATACTTTGTTGAAGCACCTTTTAATTTAATTACAACATTCAGTCTTCTTGGGTACACACCTGCCATCAATTAAAGAGATTCTTGATTAACCCCAAATAAAGTTCAGCTGTCCTAGTAAGATTTTCTGACATTTACTCAGTTGCCTGCTATAGCAAAAGCCATGGTTCACAGACAGCTTACAAAGCATCAAAGGGATCTCATTGTTGAAAGGTATCAGTCAGAAGGGTACAAAAAAATTTCCACAGCATTGGATATACCAAGGAACACAATGAAGACAGTCATCAAAAAGTGGAGAAAATATGGGACAACAGTGATGTTGCAAAAAACTGGACTATCTCCAAAACTGATAAAAATACAAGATGAAAACTGGTCAGGGAGGCTGCCAAGAGACCTACAGCAACAATGAAGGAGATGCAGGAATTTCTGGCAAGTACTGGTTGTGTACAACATGTGACAACAATCTCCCGTATTATCCATATGTCTGGGCTATGGGGTAGGGTTGAGAGAAGGACGCCTTTTCTCACACAGAAAAACATCCAGGCCCGTATAAAATTTGCAAAATAATACACCAAGACTCCCAAAAGCAAGTGGGAAAATGTGTTATGGTCTGCTGAGACCAAGGGTGAACTTTTGGGCCACAATTCCTAAAGGTACATTTGGCGCAGAAACAACACTTTTCATCACCAAAAGAACACCATTCCCATGGTGAGGCATGGTGGTGGCAGTATCATGCTTTGGGGTTGCTTTTCTTCAGCTGGAACCAAGGCTTTAGTCAAGGTGGAGGGAATTATGAACATTTCAAATACTAGTCACTTTTGGCCCAAAACCTTCAGGCGTCTGCTAGAAAGCTGAAGATGAAGAGGAATTTCACCATTCAACACAACAATGACCACAAGCATACATTTATTTATTTATTTAAATTTGTTGACCGGGAGTGTCCGACTGGACGTAGGTCCATTTTCAGCGGAGGCCCGGGGAGAAAAGCTCCACAGTAAAATAAACAGACAGTAGTTACATTGGATTACATAGCGATTAACAATTTAACATAGCAATTACTTACAACATATTTACAGATGAAGAACAAAGTACATCAGTAGACAACTAAAATCTTTATCTGTGAAGTACATAACAGACATTTACAAATGTTACAATGAGAAGTTCCAGCTGTATAATAAGTACTAGGCTTATGAGCATCTGAGCTTGCTATAATCAAGGTAGTTAGTGGAGTGGAAAGAAAGGTAGTGGTTGGATGGGGTGGATGATATTAGAGTGGGAGTTGCAAGGGCATAGTCAGCATGTTTTTAGGTGCGCTTTTAGTAAAGTTGTGAAGTGGGTGCATGATGGTACGGAGGTAATTGTGGGTGGGAGTGAGTTCCATAATTTGGCTATGGCGCAAGAGAATAGTGCTTCACCAGCAGAGTTATTGGCTTTAGTGATCTGCAAGTGATTTTTGTTGCTGGATCTTAGTGGTCTGGTGGTGCGATAGGGTTGGAGTAGATTCTGGAGGGATGGGACATTTAGTGGATGGTTTACTAGTTTGTGGGTGAGTGAGAGGTGATACCACTGAGGGAGTTCAAGCCAGCCCAGTTCAGCAAGTGAGAGACAGTGGTGACTACGGTAGGATGCCCCGTGGCGAATTTGGCGATTTTGTTGTAGCAGGTCTCTAGCTTGTTTAGATCACATTGCCTTAGGTTGGTATATTAGGGTGGAGATAAGGTGGGAATTTGCTATTGAAATCTTTGCTGCTTTGGTGAGAAATTGCTTATTTCTGTATAACGCTCCTAGTTTTTTGTGGACTTTTTTATGGTCACGGATATGTGAATGTCAAATTTTAGTTTATTGTCTATTTCCACTCCTAGCAATTTGGTGTGTTCAGTTGGGTATATGGTGGTGTTGTCTTTTGCTGTGATGTTAAAGTGAGAGTTGTTTTGAGTATGTTTGGTGGGTTGGAAGATGAGTAGTTTAGTTTTGTTTGGGTTGAGTATTAATTGGACATCGGATAACCATGTTTTTGCAGTTTGGGTAGGGACTGGGCTGAGCAGATGATGGTCGAGTCATCTGCATATTGTATGAGTGTGCCATGTTTGGTGGCAGAGGCTAGATTATTGGTGTAAACAGAGAAGAGTAGGAGTCCAAGGATGGATCCTTGGGGAACCCCTATGGAGACAGGTAATTGGGGAGATATGTCATTCTGCCATACAACGGATTGTTGGCGGTCAGACAGGTAACTCTGAAACCAGTTGGTGACCGATTGTGAGAAGGATAGGTTATTGAGGACAGAGATAATTTGTTTGTGTGGGACCATGTCAAATGCTTTAGATAGGTCTAGGAAAGTAGCAGAGGAGAGATAGCCATTGTTTTTATGCTGAAGGATAGTGTTAGTAAAGGAGAGTAAGGCAGTGGTGGTGCTATGGTTTGGTCGGAAACCATGCTGAGTACTGGAAAGGAGGTCGTTAGTAAGGAGGTAGTCTGAGACCTGAGAGTGTATGCATCTCTCCAGTATTTTGGAGAGTGGAGAGAGAATAGCTATGGGGTGGTAACTGGTTAGTTCTGCGGAGGGTCCCCCTTTGTGGAGGGGAATTATATGTGGTACTTTCCACAGTGTGGGAACGTAACTTTCTGACAGAGATCGATTAATCAAGATGGATACTGGGTAGGCCAGAGCATCAGCTGCGATTTAATTGATTGATTGGATACATACATCCAAATCAACAAAAGAATGGCTTCACCAGAAGAAAATTAATGTTTTGGAATGGCCCAGCCATAGCGCAGACCTAAATCCAATAGAAAATCTGTGGGGTGACCTAAAGAGGGCTGTGCGCAAGAGATGCCCTCTTAATCTGACAGATTTGGAGCACTTTTGAAAGGAAGAGTGAGCAAATATTGCCAAGTCAAGATCTGCCATACTAATATACTCCTACCCAAGAAGACTGACTGCTGTAATTAAATCAAAAGGTGCTTCAACAAAGTATTAGTTTAAGGGTATGCACACTTACACAACCAGCTTATTTTACGTTTTTTTTATTTTTCCCTTAACAGATTTATTTGTTTTTCAACTGAATTGTACGGGTTATAGGTCACATTAAAGATGGGAAAAGTTTTGAAATTATTTATTGTGGTCTCATTTTTTTATATCACAAAAACCTGGCATTTTAACAGGGGTGTGTACACTTTTTATATCCACTGTAATTTGTATAAAATTTGGTTGCTCTGTACCTTAAGGTGCTAGCAGCTCTCTCTTCCTTGCAGTATGCCAAAAGCCAAATGGTTCTGCAAAATAGCAGACAGCTGCAAAAGCACTTCTGAGATTCCCATTTCATGCAAGCATTGGCTGCTCAGCTGCAAAGTGAGCATGTAGGTATACCTCTAATGTACCTTAGGACTCTACAAATGTGAAATGGCTCTTCTTCTGCCTTTCTCAAAGGAAAATATTTTTGTGCATAAAACAAAACTATGCGAGTTACAGACATTCAAGAGACAATGCTTGACTTGTGTACACAGTGCATATGCTGGTTACAAACCTACGCTGATTGGAGCTTTCTCATCTTGTTCACATCTTAGTGCTTCTTCTGAAAGTTCTGTTGATGGGTATGTGAATTTTGCTGGAAAGATGTATATTTTCCAATTGGACAAAGGTCTCTGATACCGAGGGGAATTCCTAGGTGTATTTACATGTTTAAGAATTTATTTATTTTTTTAAGCCCTGGTTAAATGTTTTATCGACTACAGCTGCAGTTAATGAGCTTTTGGGGAGGGGGAAGCATTTATCATGCCATGTCAGCAAACCATTTTAGTGGCTAATCTCACTCAAAAATTATGATTTTGTACTGCAGCACATTTATAGGACCTGCATACACTTCACATGCGTCTCTATGGAACAGGTACATTCTCATTACCTGTGCACATCTCCTTAGCAATGTCTTCATATGTTCCCCATGTGTTAAACAAGAAACAGCATGCCCACAAGAATAGGTAGGCAGACTGGAGAATTTCAACAGTGTTGGAAAGTGATTCACTAACTCAGACAACTTGGCTTACAGCTAATTGGGTAGATGGGGTGAAGACCAACCAAAAAATGATCAGGTGTGGCAATCTGTGCTGTGGGACGTCATTGTGGTAGGTAGTCACATCTGCACATTGGTCTAGTAGTATTGCCACACAAGTGGTATGATCAGCCATGCCAAGCAGAAGGCAAAGAAATTGTGACTGATAGATTCACTTCTTTAGGTGGTCCTCCAGTGTCTACCAGACTGGCAAATGTTGAGGGATTGCTTGTCACTGAGATGCAATAGCATTTATATCTACCTGTGGTATGTTTGAGGATGCAAAGCTGACCCATCTTGCCTGTGTTTCTGTGGGTGAGTGGCTGACCATGTTAGTAGTACGCAACACAGATTTGCATATCCCATTATACACATAATGTAGCCTAGCAAAGTATGCACAATACACATTTATTTTCATAAGCATATCACAACGGTTACATAGCAACACCAGAGAAAGCAAGACTGAGTAACAACGAATTTGATACATTTATACTCTTGCCCTGCACATCACATTGGCACCACAGTAGTGCATGTTAATGCATTCACTACAGTGTTCTTTATATTCACAGACAGAAGGGGTGATGGATAAGAAGTAAAAATGGCTAAGGGTAGACAAGGGGCTGATATCAGCACCTCTGGTGATAATACTAAAACATACTGACATGTGTCACAGTCAGAGGACACACAGATACTCATGTTTGTCTCACTCCTGGCTGTGGAGCTACTCCCAATAGATGAGCACCTTGTGGTTGAAATGACTGAGTGCACACTACCACTGTAGGACAGAGACCTCCTGTCACTCAGGGCCTCACAAGTGCTGCTCCCCTGTCGGAAACAATGAATTCTGACAGGCACACTGCATCTTTCACTGGCATACACGTCAGGAAAATAAAAAGTACTGTTGTGTACACTTACCATAAATGTAGACATTTGATTGTATTCACTGTTGCAGTCATTACACTTGGGTAATCCTGCTGGCAGGTTGTCCTCAGTCAGCCTGAATTCCAAAGTCCTGGGTCCTGCGTCGGCTGCTGTCACCAAAAGATATGGCCGACGCCATTTTCTTTAGTTTTTCTTGCCCCAGATGTCAGGTGCCCCCTAAAAAGGTAGCCAAAATTTATATATATATATATATATATATATATATATATATATATATATATATATATCAATACACGCACCAATATAAACCTTACCTTCATCTACATGCAAATACACCACATAGGTTGCATAAATCAGAGAAGGAAAGATAGGTTCCATCAGAAGAAAGGGGGATGGCGGGTGGGTAACATGGACTGCAACAGTGAATACACTCAAACATCTACATTTATGGTAAGTGTACACAATTGTACTATGTTCTTCGTGTTTCACTGTTGCAGTCATTACATTTGGGTAGAGTCCCAAAGCTATGGTTGGGAGGCTGGAGCTAAACAGCATTAGGAGCGGCTATGAGGCCCTGCAGAACTGCAGTGGCAAAGCCTGCCCTGGATTTAGACTAGAGTGGCAGATGATAGTGCTTTGTAAAGGTGTGCACTGAACTCCAAGTAGCAGCCTCTAAAATGTCCTTGGTTGGTACTCCCTGAGAAAGGCTGCTGAAGTGGCTGCAGCTCTGGTTGAATGTGGCCTAATGCCCTTAGGCACTGACTTCCCATGGTGTAAGTAGCAGAAACGAATGCAGTGGCCTATCCACTTTGAAATAGTCTGCTTAGAGATAGCCTTTCCTTATGATCCTACAGCATATGCCACTAGTAATTGCTCGGTCTTTCTGAAAACTTTGGTTCTGTCCAAGTAGAATCTAAGCTGGCTGTGCACGCCCAAAGAATGCAGAATTCTCTCTCCCTTGTTCTGTGGATTTGGATAAAAAGTCAGCAGATGAATAGTTTGGTTAAGAGCCACACTGGACACCACCTTAGGCATAAATGTTGGGTTTGTCCTCGAGACCCTGTCTGGATAAAAAATGATAAAAGGTTCCACAGCAATGAGTGCCTATAGCTCTGAAACTCATCTTGCAGAAGTTATTGCTAGGAGCAGAGCTGTTTTCCAAAAATACTTTATATCAGCAGTAGCAGCTGGCTCAAAAGGAGGCAGGGTGAGTTTTTCCAAGACGTAGTTGAGGTCCCATGCAGGCATTGGTGATATCCTTGGAGGCCTTAAATTTTTGGCTCCTCTGAGGTACTGCTTTAATAAGGAATGAGAAAAGATTGGTGGCTCTGTATTTTCATGAGCCGACATGGCACAGGCATGAATTTTAATAGATGAAAAAGATAAGCCTTTGCCCAGCATCTCAGTTAAGTATTGTAAAATCTGAGGAATATTTGGCACAGCTGTATCAGTTCCTTGTGCCTGGTTCCAAGCACAGAATCTCTTCCATTTTCCAGCATAAGATTTTCTAGTACTAGGCCTTCTGGCCTCCAAAATGACATCCATCACAGCTTTACTGAGCGGTGTGTTTTGTATGACTACATTATCCGCCTTGCTGCCAAGTTTAAAGTCCTGAGCTGGCTGTGCAGGATCTGATTGTTTTGCTGGGGCAGTAAATGAGGTATTTGAGGTAAGGTCCAAGCTGGGCATTGAGACAAGTTCTTTAGGATTGGAAACCAGTACTGGTGGGGCCAGTCTGGGGCAATCAGTATCATTTTTGGCTTCTCCTGTCTGACCGTTAGGAGTACCTTGGGGAGGAGTGGCAGTGGGGGAAAGGCATATACTGATAGGTTTTTCCAGCTGAAAGATAGGGCGTCCACTTTCCATGCTTATCTAGGATATGTGCAGAATCTTTTTAGTTGGTAGTTGTGAGGGGAGGCAAATAGATCCATGTCCGGGCATCTCCATTTCCTTGTTATCATGCTGAAGACTTGCGGATCCAGGTGCCACTCGTGGGGATCCATGAGGTTTCTGCTTAGTTTGTCTGCCAGAGTATTTTTCCTTCCTGGCAGGAACTGTGCCTGCAGATGTACTTGGTAAGTCAATGCTGTGTCCCACAAAGTCATGGCTAGTCTGCAAAGGGGGTAAGAATGTGTGCCCCCCTGCTTGTTTATATACCACATGACCGTGGTGTTGTCTGTCTTTATCAGTAGTTGTCCTGGATGGAGTAGGTCCTTGAAGGCCGTCAGGGCATTTTGAACAGCTAGCATTTCTTTTTGATTGATATGTAGATGCACTTGGGTTGAAGGCCATGTGCCCTGAATGCATCTTCCTGCCATGTGGGCCCCCCAGGCATAATCTGATGCATCCGTTGTTAGTGTCTGCCTGGCTGGGGGTAATGTGAAGGGTTGTCCCTTGTTTTGGTGACAAGCCTTTGCCCACCATTGAAACTCCTGTTGTAGGCAGGGAATGAAAGTAATCATTGTTTCCAGGCTGTGGCAATGTTGAGTCCAAACACTTTTTAAGTACCATTGAAGTTTCCTCATATGCTGTCTTGCATATGGAATTAGTAGGATGCAGGATGCCATGAAACCCAAAGCCTGCATAATTTTTCTTGCAGATAACTGGGTCTTTGTTGCCAACATTTTGAAATAGGTAGTCAGTTGCCTTTGTTTGTTTGGCGTGAGATAAGCCATCTGGGCAGTTGTATTTAAGCTTGCACCCAGGAATATTATCGCTTGAGAGGGTACTAGTTTTGATTTCTTTTTGTTGACTGTGTACCCTAGGCATGTTAGAAGTCTTTTCACAAACGCCAGATGCTGTAGAAGAATGTCCTTGTTCTCTGCTTGAATTAGACAGTCATCCAAGTAAGGATATATTTGTATTCCTCTTCATCTGCAGAACGCAATTACTGGTGCCTGGCACTTTGTAAAGACCCTGGGTGCAGTAGATAAGCTAAAGGGCAGTGCAGAGAATTGGTAATGCACTGTGCCAGCCTTGAATCTGAGGCATCTTCTGCATAATTGTCTGATTGGGACATGCAGAAGCTGCTGCAAAGTCAACATCTTGAATTTTGGTATATCCAGGAATGTGCTCAGAATAGATAGGTCCAGTATTGGTCTCCAGACCTTGTCCTTTCTGGGTACCAAGAAGAGTCTTGAGTAAGATCCTTGTCCCTGCTCTTGCTCTGGTACTTGCTGAATGGCCCCCATGTCCATGAGGGATGACACTTGTTTTTGTGCCCCTGCCCACTGTTTTTTTGGCAGATCTGGCCAGCCGTTTGCCTTTGGCAGGGTATGGAAATGGAACTTGTACCCTTGTGACACGGTATTTAGAACCCACCTGTCCTGGGTTATAATGTGCCAATTTTGAGGAAAAAAAGTGCTAATCTTCCCCCTAAGGGTGCTGCCTGGAGATAAGTGCTTGGTGCAGGCAGGGGGGGGGGGGAGTAATTGGGACCGTTTCCTGCATGGTTGTGATTTGTCTTCTCCAACTTTGGAGGTAGAAGCACCCCATTGCTTTGACCTGTATGAACCTTGCGCCTGGGATCTGCCTCTAGGGTGTCTGGATCTGCCCCTTTGAGGTCTGTCTGACACAGGAAAGGACCAATTCTTTGTAGGCCAGTGTCTACTAAACCTAGGTGGATGTACTTGTAAAAAATCTTTGACAGTTTGCATAGATTTAGCTTTGTCCTCCATTTTCTTTAACACCTCTTCTGCCTTAACACCAAACAAAGTACCATGCTGTAAAGGTGCATCTAATAATTTAACTTTGACATGATCAGGCAAATTTTGTTCCTTTAACCAAGCATGCCTCCTAATTACAGAACCCATAACTGCAGCCCTGCAGGAGGCCTCCAAAGAATCAAAACCACATTGCAAAGTATGCTTTCCAACTTGTTCAGCTGCATGCAATAAGTCCTGCATTTCCTTGTTTTCTGCACATTCAGAGTTTAATAACATTTTCTGTTTAAGCAATGCCATAACATGTTGCTGATATTTGAGCATATGAAACTGACAGTTTAAGGCCCTTATAGCCAAGGTAGCAGATGTGTAAACCTTTTTTCTCCATCTACCCAGTGCTCTAGAATCTCTGTCAGACGGGGTAGGGTTTTTAGCAGCGGAAGCCTTAACTCCTTTGGGACCCTGTGAAATAGTTTCTGGGTCTGCAGCAGGGTTTTTAAAAAGGAATATATGAGAGTTAGGAACCCTGTAAAATCTGTCAGGCTTAACAGGAGCTGGAGGTAAGGAGTCAGGGGTAAGACTAGACTCCGAGAACACATCATCTACAATGTCTAACACAGGTGGAATGGCTAGTGGCCTGTGTTGAGGTAGTAAAAGGAAATCCCTGAGCCTCTTTTTAGATTCAGAAAAATCTTGGCTCTCCCAGTGGAAATGCTCCCTCATGGTATGCAAGGTTTCCCCAAAAGAATAGTCCTCTGGAGGAGAAGCTGAAGGTACAGATTCTTCAGCATCAGAATCTTCATAGGGGGGAAGAGAATATTCCTGATCAGAAGAGGAATCAGAAGAAATAGAAACCTGATCTGAAGATTCATAGTCAGTCTCTTGCCTAGGCCTCTTATAAGGAGGGGGATGGAAACCTCTGATCAAGGTAATTAAGTCTTCGACCATTTTTAGCATCTGTTTTTTGGGCATAGAGGCCTGTCCACATGGATCTTGAGTTTGTTTCTTTGCTTTAGAAGGTGCTTTAGCCTTTGCCTTTGAAGCTGAGGTTGGTTTAATGTAAAGTTGTTTAGGTCTGAATACACCCCCAGAAGCCAGTGCCTGCTCAGCGGCTCGGACCCATCTGAAGGAATAGTATCCGAGGCTCCAATACCTTGAGTTTCCAACGCCATGGCCCACTCCACGTGGGAGTTGGTAGCGGCCTGCGACTCTAAAGTAGCGGGCGTCAGGGGCTGCAAAAGCGCCTCACTGAAAACCGTCAAACTGGCGACTGGCTTAGGAGAAGCTTCGTCGTCGGTTTTGGGCTATCCGACATTTCTGGATAATTAAACTGGCATCCAAAATAGTTTACAGCAAAATCATACCGACGCTTAACAGTGTGTTGGTTAAATCTAGCACAAGACCGACAACCAGAAACGCTGTGATCAGGGCCTAGGCAAGGAATACAGTAAGAAAGAATGTCCTTATGAGGTATTTGCTTTCCACAAGAAATACAATTATTTACTTTTTCTGACATCGGTCTGGAGCAAGAAAAAAAGTTTCCCCAATGGGGTACTTAGCTTTACTGAAGACTTCAGATCTGAAACTAGAACACGAAAATTTCAGGAGTCGGCCGACTGGCACTTGCGAACTGCTTCTGCTTCGGGCACTGCGCGGCAAGAAAGACTAAAGAAAATGGCATCAGCCGCATCGTTTATACCCCTGACATCAGGGAAGGGGTGACAGCAGCTGACGCAGGACCCAGGACTTTGGAATTCAGGCCAACTGAGGGCAACCTGCCAGTAGGATTACCCAAATGTAATGACTGTAACAGTGAAACACAAAGAACATCAAGTGAATAAAGTGCCATTACATCTCAGAGCTGACTCTCTGAAATGCATAAATTATTAAATATACAGGACTGTCTTTCAGGCACAGTCTATGTTAGAAAGACTACACTGGAGCAGGCATGTGGGTTGCATGGCATTCGTGAGGATGCAGACTCACACCATTATGAGCTCTGTCTAGACCTGAAGCTCTGAAATAGCAAAAGGACTTGTGTACTGAGGTCTGTGGTGGCATACACACCCTCAGTGAGCACTTTCATGTGTTAATGTTATGGATACCCAGATTACCAGTATTGTCCATGGCCATGCTAATGCATGGAAATTGGTTTGATGTCAGCATGCTCAACAGTTATGTCTAGAGCTGTTAGGAGGCCTACCAACCATCATCATGTATGGTGATGAATAACAGCATCCAGGAGTGGAACACCATAACTGCAAGGCTCATCCAGGTCCAGGTCATAAAGTAGCAAACCATTCTTGCCCCGGGAGGTCTTGAACCTTGCACCCTCTCCCCAGTAAACTGAAACCATACTGAAGTCATAGGATCATAGGAGATTACTAGGCTATCGACCCAGAGGTAATTTTAAGCCTAGCCATTTCAACCCAATGTAATACCGTAGAGATACTAGTTAATACTCAAGATTGCATTTAACTATGACTGCCCATGTCCAGGAGGGTTCTGGACACTATCCCTGGTAAGACTTTGCAGTGCCCCATCCACTCATCCAGGTTCCTCTTGAACAGTGTCACAGAGGTACTGGCAACCCATCCCTGTTACAGAAGGAAATGACCCCGACACCATTTATCCTTCCAGCAAACACGCTCCCATACATGATGCCTGTGACATGTTTCTTCCTTCCAGTTTGTGTTGATAGTCTTATGTTATTGTGTCCACTGTCTCTTGTACAAATGATGACCAAGTCCCACAACACCCTCCTGCCTATGTTGTACTGAGGTGATGTCTGATACAGTGTGACCAGACCATGCACTGACCAGCACAGTTTGATAAGAACATTGTATGCAACATGTTTAACCTGTGTAATACCATCCCTTTAAAAAAGTAATCCCCTGTCAAGGGGCGCCATCTACGGCTATATATCGGCTCTCAATAACTATCATCACATTCTACTGCATCCAGAATGACTGGGAAGATACTGTATGACAGCCATGAAGTTGGCATGTCAATCCTTCTTATGCATAATCACAGGAGGTTACTAGGCTACTGGCCCTAGGGCCTTTACAACCCTAGTCATGTTTTACCCTTGTTCACTCACAGACAGAGAGAAACAGCCTACATTAGCACATTATTTTATGATTAGCACCAACTGCCCCAATCTAAAAGGGACATAGGTGAAACCCTAGAGTGAATTTACAGCTTCCCATCCAATGGTCCAAAAGTTAAGCTTAAACAGGGTCACTGAGGAGCTCTGTTTAACTTGAATTGGTGTTTGTTTCATAGGAAAAGCAGCCTCTGGGAGACATATCTGTCTTTCCTGTTTATGTTGCACGCTAGGTTAAGGTTTCTAGAGTCAGCATGTCTTGTCCCATTAGATTTGCGGATGTGAAGCATTTCCATTAAGGCAGGGTCCAAAGACTGTTCTGTAGGCCAGGCACAAGTCACCTCTAAGCAGTCTATATGATACAGAGTATTGTGACAGTGTCTTTAGTCTGTCCGTGTAGGTCATATGATGAAGGCCTTGAATTTTCTTGGTGAGAAACCTCTAAGGTCTCTCCAGCTGCTGCAGGTGTCTAGTGAGGTACATACAGAAGGGAGCATTGTACTCTATTACTGGTCTGATGAGGGACGAGTACAGAGGAATTTTAACCTCCTTTGTTTTGGATGCTATTTCCTTACTTATGAGATGGGCAACATAGAAGGCCTTCTTCACTACTGTGGACACATGATGACTGAAGTTAAAGCTGCAATCAACCTGTGCTCCCATGTTTCTCAACACTGGGTTTGAAATGAGGGAGTATTGTCAATGTTGTAATCTGCTGGGACTTCACATTTACTGAAGGGGATGATAATACAAATTTTTTGCATTAAGTTTAAGTCTGTGGCGTTGGCACCAATCATTTGTCTGTGTAAGCCCTTTTTGTATTACGGTAACATTGTTTTGGGTTTCAATAACTGCACTCAATTTGCAGTCATCCGCAAACTTGGTAAGTCACAGGCCATGTATTTTCACCTGAACTTCTAAGAAATAGATTCCAAATAGAAGTGAACCCAGCACAGATCCTTCTGAAACATCACTATAACAAGTCTAATGGAAGAGATGGACTCCCCTATTTTGACCGCATGCGTTCTGTCGGTGAGCCAGTTGGCTATCCATCTAATGACATATGGGTTTATCCCCAGAGGGGTGTGTTTATCAATGATGCCTGAGTGGGAGACAGTGTAAAAGGCATTGGCTAAGTCGAGATAAGCAGTATGCACTGTTTTGCCTTCATATAAGACTTTGGTAACATTTTCAAAGTCCACTAGGTTTAACAAGCATGATCTCTCTTTAACAAAACTAAATTGGGTCAAGTCAAGAGTCTGAAGGTCTCCTATATTCTTGTTGATTAGGTCCATGAGGATTCTTTCCATGGCCTTACGGATAAGGGTGATTAGGCTTATGGAAAAAACGACAGCAGGAATCAGATCCACAGTTAAAATTTATTAAACTGACTTAGTGCCTCGGCCACAATAGCCTTTAAAATGTTTTTTGTGACCACATATAATACTTTAAGCACAAAAGTTTGGGAATTAGTAAAACATTATTGGAAATTTTTACAAAGAGATGAACTCCTGCATAGGATGATTTGTAATACACCCTATGTTGCCTATAAAAGAGGACAGAATTTAGGGGATAAATTAGTTAAAGCTTATTTTATTTTGCCAGTAGCAAGCCCCTCCAGTTCTTTAGTACATCTGGGTACGACATCTTGTAATAACTGTAAGATACGTTATCATATAATATCGAGTTTTCCTAGGATTAATGGGAAAATATTTATACCACATAATCATTTTTCATGTGATACAGCAGGTGTAGTATACTGTTTGAAATGCCCATGCAACCTTTTCTATATTGGTGCAACCAAGAGAAAATTTAGAATTAGGTTGCAGGAACACATAAGAGATATTAAGAAACAGAGACTGGAAAGTCCTGTAGCATTTCATTTTTTGGAAAAACATCACAATGACATTAGTTTATTACAAGCTACAATTTTGGAAGAAGTGTTTATTAGGAAGGGGGATGAAAGATTAATTAAGAATATTTTAGTGTATAAAGAAACTGTTTTTATACTGAAGTTCGAAACTTTAACACCAAGAGGGTTGAACAGAGAAGTAAATTGGAAAAGTTTGCTTTAAATTTTATTAAGGTGTTTTCTTAATTGTTTGATTGTCTTATTAATTGATTGTTGGTGGTGTATATATAGGGGAATGTGTTTTTTGTAATTTTGTACTCTTTGAAGGCTATTGTGGCCAAGGTGCTAAGTCAGTTTAATAAATTTTAACTGTGGATCAGATTCCTGCTGTTGTTTTTTGGATATTCCTACTTGGTCTGCTGCTGGTTGTATTTTTGGCTGTTCTATGGATTCAGATTCCTTTTTTGAAAATTTCCTGTGTTTTTCATGAGGATTTGACTCCATCCCTTCCTCATCCAGGCACTTCTGGTATGGTACTACAGAAAACTATGGATAATTTTGTGGTGCATGGTTCTACTGCTTCTGCTCCCAATGCTTTTCCCACCCCAACAAATGTTTCTGGTGTCGCTAATCTTTCCAACAGCAGTGAGTCTATGACTTCAAATTTTGCGTCTAAATTTATGGAGGACAGAATGCAGAGACATAATAACCCCTTTGGTGGTATTGGTGATAATTCTAATTGATTCTTTCCTCAAGAAATGCAAGATAACATAGATAGTTTTGAAAAACTTATCTTTCGTGAAACACGTCATTCCAATTTGTTGGGCTTAATTAGATAGACTGAATTGAATATTTCTCCTCGAGGATTGAGAGCCTTTAAGAGCCCAGCGACTCCGTTTGATTAATCGAATACTACAGATGCAGCTTTTAAGGATCGTTGGTTAGCTGCAGCTCATACATGTGCTATGGAGTGGGTAAGCATTTTAGCACAAAGGGAGCAACTGTTGCATACTAAACTTAAAAATGACTTGAATACAATGCACACACAATTTTTAAATCAAGTTGGCAATTCTAAAGTTAATGATATTTTTAAAAACATAAAAGAGAAACTGAACAAATTTGAAAAGGAGCAGGTCCATCTTAAATTACATAAAATTAAACATGACCTGCGTGATTACAGCAACGGGTGTGCTTTTCTATGGAGAAATAAGCAAAGTGTTCCTTCTGGGCATAATGGTAAAGCTGCAGTGAATAAAAAACAGTTATCCATATCTTTTGCTTTCTCAGATGGGGTAGGTTATACCACAGACTCTAAAAATTATGTCCGTGAATTTCCCCTGTTGCCTCCAGCACAAGAACCTGAATCTTACCACCAGCGTTTTCGTCATAATGGAGAAGGCGCCAAAAGGAGAAATAAGAAGAAAGGAAGTGGTTTCAATTCTGCAGCAAGTGAAGGACAGTTTAAATAGCCCTATAAATGAGGTAGATGGAACTGATTTCTCCTCTAGTTGTAACATTTCTAATGTTGTGAATTTATCTGGATGTGTATTAACTGATGAACAGTGTGCTGCTCTCAATCTTGGTCTAAAGTTTGTACCTACTGTACATGTACTGTTATATGTGATTAAACAAGATATATTTAAATTTATTAGGAAATTACATCTTAGATGTTTTTTTGATGTGCAAGTGGATAAACATCAAAGGGATTTTAATTTTTAAACTGATAGCCTTGAAACTGATAGTGAATGTGACAGTTTCTTTTCTTGTTTGTCTGGTGATTCTGATGTTAATGCTTCTCCAAATGCATATAGTTTACTTGATACTAGTGTTATTAATTTTCAAAGTAAATTTATTCCCCCCTATGTGAATAGTACCGTTGGTCATTTTTCTGAAATGCTTAATTTCTCTCTACAGGAACTGGTTGAAGAATACAGTCATACTTTTCCCCAATGTAATATGACTAAAAATGAATGGCTTGCTCTTAAGAATCTTGAGGCTTGGAATGATTTGGTCATTAAGCCTTCTGATAAAGACAACAAAATTGTGGTGCTTCATTACACACACTATTACAATATGTGCATGCAACATTTGAATGATAATTTGACTTATGAAATCTGTGATGTTAGTATACAATTGAATGTTATGAAAGATTTTTCTGCTTTGATTGAAAAGGGAGTTCGTCTGGGTTATTTTTCCAAGAAGGACTTGGATACTAAATTTAATTTAGACAATTGTAATTTACAGCTTTCTATTGTCTCCCCAAGTTACACAGGGACAATATTAATCCCCTGGGGCATCCCATTGTGTCTGCTGTTAACTATTTGTTACATAATGTTGGGGTTTTAATACATAACTACTTATTACCCCATGTAGAGAGGTTGGACTCTTATATTAAAGACTCATTTAATTTTCTGGATAGGATATCAGCCAAACATTGGAATCAGAATATGTTTTGGATCACTACTGATGTATGTACCTTGTATACTAATATTAGGCACAATGATGGAATAAGAGTCTTACAATATTTTTTTGGATGATAGTCCGATGTCCCGTTTTATGGTAAAACTTACTTCTGTTTGCCACATAATTATTTTAGTTTCAATGAAGTAGTCTACCATCAGTTAAGAGGCACAGCCATGGGGGCACCATTTTCCCCCATGTATGCAAATCAGTTGGATTATATATACAAAAATGAGTTTGTACAATGTTTTATTTTATTTCAGATACATTGATGATTTAATTTTTATTTGTGATGGAGGGTTAGACAGAGTATCAGTATTTCTTTCTGAATTAAACAATAATGTGTATAATATTAAATTTGATGGTTTACAATGTGGCACAGAGGTGAATTTTTTGGATGTATATTTATCTGGAATGAGAGATGGATCCATTGAAACTACAGTTCAGCGTAAATTTGAGGATGGCAACCAATATTTATTTGGTACTAGTTGCCATCAGGTTCATACCATCCAGTCTTTACCTTATGGGGAGATGATTAGATTATCCAGGCTTTGTAATAATAAATTGGATTTACAAAAGCAAATTTGTCAAACTTTGTCTACATTTTTACATAGAGGTTATAGTGAGGACTTAATCAAGGAGTCTACTAACAAATTAATACAGTCCAACCTCCCGAGATGTAATAATAGTAAAGGATATGTTCATTCTAGTAATACGAATTACTCTGAGGGTGAAAAAATGTTTTTGTGACCACCTATAAAACACACAAAAGTTTGGGAATTAGTAAAACATTATTGGGAATTTTTACAAAGAGATGAACTCCTGCATAGCATTATTTGTAATACACCCTACGTTGCCTATAAGAGAGGACAGAATTTAGGGGATAAATTAGTTAAAGCTTATTTTATTTTGCCGGTAGCAAGCCCCTCCAGTTCTTTAGTACCTCTGGGTACGACACCTTGTAATAACTGTAACATATGTTGTCATAAAACATCGAGTTTTCTTAGGATTAATGGGAAAATATTTATACCACATAATCATTTTTCATGTGATGCAGTTGGTGTAGTATACTGTTTGAAATGTCCCTGCAACCTTTTCTATATTGGTGAAACGAAGAAAAAATTTAGAATTAGGTTGTAGGAACACATAAGAGATATTAAGAAACAGAGACTGGAAAGTCCTGTAGCATTTCATTTTTTGGAAAAACATCACAATGACATTAGTTTATTACAAGCTACAATTTTGGAAGAAGTGTTTATTAGGAAGGGGGGTGAAAGATTAATTAAGAATATTTTTGTTTTTAAACTGAAGTCTGACACTTTAACACCAAGAGGGTTATAGAGAAAAGTAAATCGGAAAAGTTTGCTTTCAATTTTATTAAGGTGTTTTCTTAATCGTTTGATTGTCTTATTAATTGATTGTTGGTTGTGTACATACAGGGGAATGTGTTTTTTTGTACTCTTTGAAGGCTATTGTGCCAAAGCGCTAAGTCAGTTTAATAAATTTTAACTGTGGATCTGATTCCTGTTGTCGTTTTTTTGGATATTCCTACTTGGTCTGCTGCTGGTTGTATTTTTGGTTAGGCTTATGTGTCTATAATTCCCAGGGTTGGTTGAGGGTCCCCTCTTTGTGCAAAGGGATCACAGTTACAGTTTTCCATTCGGGTGGGACAAAGCCAGTACTTACACTGTGGTTGAACAGAATACCCGATGGTTCTGCCAGCTCCTGTTTTAGACCATTTAGTAAGCAGCCTGGGATGTTGACCGGTCCAACAGAAGCTGTGTTTTTGGCCTTGGAGAGGGCAGTTATGACCTGCTCATTGGAGATACTAGGTAGAGGACTGGTGACAGTATATATAGGGGTATGATTATGGGGATAATGGAGTGAAGTTTTTGCTGAACCTGTCTGCTAGCAGGTTGGCAATTTTTGCAGGTTCCGTATGAGTGGTACCATCCACTACCAATTCAGTGCAAATCTGAGCCTTCCATTTAAGATTTCAGATGTAGTTATAGAATGCTTTGTGATTATCCTTAGCCAGGGATGCTAATTTGGTTTCATAGTTGGCTTTCGAGGACAAGATGTCTAATTTGCTTATTCAAGCTGTGGAGGGTGTCTTTGCTCTGCTGAGACCTTTCCTTCTTGTTCTTAGTCAGCAGTTTCTTTCTCTTGTTCTATAACCTATTTACACTGGATGTCCACCAGGGTGGTTTGTATTTTTGTGAGGATCCTGATTTAATCTGTTCAGGTACGGTTGAAACTATATACTTGTATAGGTGTTTATACAAGGCATTAGTGTACTCCAGTATGGAAAACACTGCTGTTGGTGGTGAGCAGGGGTTTGAAACTATTCATTCCATCACATAGGAGGCTATAGTTTGCTTTGGAGAAATTTTTTAAACTTTTTGTTCCGGGGGAGGGGGGGTGTTCATTTGTGATCGTTACTTTGAGCCAGGTAAGAGGAAAAGAGGAAGGCCTAAGATAAGGTTTATGGATGTGGTGAGAGAGGACATGCAGGCAGTTGGTGTGAAAGAGCATGATGCAGAGGATAGGAAGAAATGGAAACAGATGATCCGCTGTGGTGACCTCTAACGGGAACAGCCGATAGAAGAAGAAGAAGAAGACTTTGAACAAAACAGATATGTGATCTGACCTTACCAGGGAGGGTGGTACAGCAATCTCCCATGTTGTTGAGCACTAGGTCAAGGACATTTGAGTCCCTTGTGGTGGAGCTTACTATCTGTTCCACAGCATTTGTATTAAAATCCAGAAACTTTAGGGCGAGCATGTCAGTGCTTGTACATGTTGCCCAGTTGCTGGAGGGATAGTTAAAGTTACCCATGATTAGGGTGCTTGGTTGTATTGTGAGTGACTCAAGTAGGTGCAAGTAGGCAGTGTGGTTTACCTGGTTCATGGTAGGGTACCTATAACTAACAATAATGCAGAAGGGGTCTTTCCTGCAATCAGCTGGACTTGGAGAAGCTCTCGGGAGTCGTACTGTTCAACCAGTCTTGAGGTGTACTTGTCTTTGATGAAGATGGATACACCTCCCCCTTTGGTTCTTTCACATTCATTTTGCAGTCTGAATGTGTGGAAAAGCATTGTAGCTTTGTATGGCCAGGGTACTCTTTGCGACCTTGAACCATGTCTCTGATACGCACAGACATCTGTGTCTTCCAAAGTAAGGAGTGCTTCCACGAGTGCAGTTTTTGATTTAGACTCCTAGCATTAAGCAGCATAACCTTGAATTTGTCTCTAGAAGATGTTTTTACATCAGGAATTTTGTTCTTATGACATTGCCTAAAAAGGCACTATGGGGAAGGCAGGTACCTTAGCCGGTAACTGAAAGCCAAGAGGTGACAAGTGAAGACCATCCCTGGCAAATCAATGTGGTCTTCTGACCATGCCATCCTGGGGTGACAGACACTGGATCCCCCTGGACTGACAGCAGATGCTAAGCAAATTGTTAAAGTCAATAATTTTTTGCTTGTAGTGAGGCATCATCCTGGGTGAAGGTAGAATGCTGCTTAGGGCTAGGGACATACCTGCCTGAAACATAATCAGTGAGCTCAATCATGTCTCTCTTCATATAGTCCAGTGAGGTATGTCTCAAGTTGTTCACTCCAACATGGACTATGAGAGAGTCATAACGGTAGTTGTTGTTGAGAGACTTGAGTGCATGTGTGATTGGGTGGATATTGACACCTGACACGCAGCTAACTTTGACCTTCTCCTTATCCAGCCTGGTGAGCGAGACATTTGTGTGTCTCACTATAGAGTCGCCTATGACCAAGACATTTGGTTTTGAAGTATTTTGATAGGGGTTGTTGGGTAAAACACTGATGTGTGTGCTTATATGTGTAGTGAATGCTGTTGAGACTGCATTGTGTATGGACGGTTTGTGTTTGGGATGTCTGTGTTCTTCTGGTATACCTCTAGTGAGTACCTCCACGTATGTGGGTTTATGTGTTTTGTCGGTTTGTGGAAGATGCGAAGTGTGTGTAGTGACAACCTGTTTGGTATCTGATTTGCTGTTTCATGAGACAGAGACAGCACTGATTCCAGATTTATAGTATAGATACATCTCTCACATATTGTAACAGTATGTTTTAAGAGTAATGGGTTGTCAGTATACATGAGGTAGTTGGCTACATTGCCTCAGGATGCCCATGTACATCAGGATGGCTGGAGTAACGGTGGGAAACTGTCCATCCATTATGTCAGGTTTGTTCTGTAGTAAGTGGTGGGAACAGGGCTAGATGGAACTGGTTCTGCTGTGACAGTAGTAGAATCAACTAAACTATGGAGATTTGGGAGTAGCTTCCTGTGTCAACACATAAAAATGTGCAGCTGAGTTGCTCTCTGGGCAGCAGTGCACAGAGAAACAGGGAAGCCTATGATGGTTCACAAGCAGATATCTAGGGAAAAATTGACTTTTTAAGTCTTTGCCTCTATAATGGGCAGTACTAACCCCCACTGCACAATGCGCAACTTAGTTAAGCAATTTTCAAACAAGCTGGCCCAATGGAAATGCTCAGTACTGAGCCTTATTCCAACAATTCCCAACTCAGATGGGTCTTTGGTTACATTCTTCTGCCACAAGTGTGCAGGGGGGGGGGGCTCTTAACGTAAAGTGACTGGTTTTAGTGCTCAGATAATGCCAAATGGTCAAGATTCAGCAGATCTGAATCCAGCCTATGCTATAAAATACGCAAGTTCTATAAAATACAAAATGCAGGAAAAACAGTCTCAAACAGCAAACAGTTGAAATAGTGAAAGAGCAAAATAGCAAAAACAGTTAAAAGTAGGCAGCAATTCAGTAATACACAGTTTAAAAGTGGAGTACAGTAAATAAAAATACTTATATTTTTGTAGATTTCAAAGGATGCCTTGAATTTCGTTTGGATTCACTCCAGAGATTAGACAGAGCACACCAATCCTAGAGCAGCTTCTGTAAACTGAGCCATGTTATAACACACAGCACAAACTATAAACATCTAATGACTGTCTCAAGGGAGTGCTGTAGTGACCCACTTACAGGATGTATACAGGCAACAAAACCATGCTTTCATCAGTCCAAATACACTTGAGTGCAATCTATGGCACCTTGTACTTCAGTGAACTGTGCAATGCTGTACAAACCATTTGAAGCTCTATTTGTTCATTTTATTTATTTATTTTGACATTTGTTGACCAGGTTAGTCCAACTGGACAGGTGCCCTTTTTCAGCGGAGGCCCAAGGAGAAAAGCTCCAATAGATAAGTACATGTTATAATATGACAAAAAGAAATTAAGAACAACAATAATCACATACAATTACAACCTGTACTTAAACACAATGCAATTATTTACAGATATATAGCATTAAGTCAGATCAGGCTAAAATATAACATCATTACAGGGCCAGAGAGTGTGAAATATTGCCTATTTTATGGAACAGGTATAGGATTAAAATAATTTTAGGTAACAGGTGGAGAGGAGAAGAGGAAGGAGGCGTTAATTCCAGCAGAGGGAGAGACAGTTTAAGTAGGGTTGGTGCAAGAGCAAGTCCAGAAGCTTAATAGGTTATATTTTAATGTTTTTTTGAAACAGTTAGCATTAGTAACGGTTCTTAAACATAGGAATAGTTTATTCCATGCATTGGCAACAGAGCTATTGTAAAGAAGTTTACCCATTTTTTTTGGGGGGGGGGGTTATAAATCTCCAGGAAGTGTTGGTCAGAGCTATGGAGTATACGATTAGGAGTGTAGAGAGAGAATAGAGCTGAGAGAGCAGGACATGAATTGGGTTGGTTTGTGAGACAAAAAAAAGTCAGGTGTAGCTCAGGCAGAGACAGTTGTTGGCGCAATTCTCACCACTGTAGGTTTTTTAGAGATAGGCAGTAGTGTGAGCGATAGGGTTGACTTGCAGCAAATTTAGTGATTTTATTATATGTGAGTTCTAGCTTGGTCAAAAGATTAGTATGTAGGTTTGTAAGAACTGGGGCAGCATATAATAGAGTGGGTAGTAGATAAGTTTGTGCAAGAGAGAGTTTAGATTTATTTGTTGAGGAATTTTTGGTTTCTATAGAGCAGGCCAGGTTTTCTTTGAGACTTTTTAATGCAGTGCTGGACGTGAAGATCAAACAGAGAACCATATATGCTCTCCCACAAGTAGAAACATATTATCAAGGAACTTACTGAGTATTTGGGAGGCAGATGCCTGTGAAATACTTATGTATCCTTAGCAGTCAGCTGAAATGCCCTTGTGGTGAAGATAGTAAGAGCTACATATTCCTTGGTATCAACAGGTGATAGGAAGACCACATATTGCCACAAATTCAGCATCATTCCCTCCAGTACAACTCTTTTGAGTGTGTACCTTTAACTCCTAGTGGGTGTGGCCTGAACCTTTAAAAATGAAGTTATCACCTTACAATTCTAACAAATACTCATTGACAGAGGTCAGATATCAATATAATTGTGTTTGCCATCATGCATGCTTCAAGATAAAATATTGTGATACCTTGTATGAAGCATTGTTTTGGAATTATTAATGTAAGTATGAACAAGTAATATTTGACGTCTAGAGGAGCAGTAGGAGTTAACTGCAGATGCACCTGGAGGCGTCACTCAGATGTAATGAGTTAAAAATGACGGTAGGAGGGTTGCTTAAAAGGATTACAGTGTTTACCGTGCAGAAACAATGAACAAGGTTTGATTATTACTTTTGAGGGAAAGTGTCTAGGCTTAAAATGGCCCATAAAAGCAGCTAGCCTAGTACTTACCTATGAACATATGATATCCTGATCCAATTTGAGGTGTCAGGATAAGGTATGTCAGCTACTATCTGTACCCTTTTCTGAGCCCTAAGCCTGGAAGAATGTGCAACCTGGACAGTAGTGGTAACAACTAAATAAATCAAATGTTTCTAACAACATGCGGAAGCAGCTATAAACATAGTTGCAAGATGCAAAGCAGACAATCTCACTGTTTTATTTCTCTGTAAAATGCCGTCCAATAAGGTGTGTAAGCATGTGCTGTGATATCTATGAATCATGACTTTATTCCCTTCACTTAAATCTCATTATTCACTCATTTGGTTGCACTGGACCACTTCCATGTATTTACACACTCATCTTCTTGGGTTGCAAACTGCTCTATGCAAGATGTTATGGAGCTGGTGATTAATATATATGCATCGTCACCACCCTATGCATTTTGTGAACTACACAGAAGGCCTTTGCATAGTAGGCAAATCATCTTTGAGCTCCATCCACAGCCACTTCTGCCTGCAGCAAAATACATATTTAAGACTTAGAATGTATACTTTCTTACCTTCAAAATTCTAACAACTCTGTGATGTCATCTTGAATGTTCTGCTTTTAATATTCTCTTTTCTAGACTTCTGGATTATTACCATTGAAAAATGTTAGCATTTTATGTAAACAGTTTCCTTTCTTGCCAATTGCAGTATGACAGGAACACAGAATGTTCATATCATAAACACGTTCATACAGCACTTGGCGTCAGAACGTTAGGAATGAATGCTGTAAAACATGTCTGTCTGAAAATGCATACCGGAATCACTTAAGCCTCCTTAGGTCATACTACTGAAGTGAAAATAAATGGGAAGAAACCTGCACATGACTGAGTGACTGTCTACAATATTTTGTGTGTGTGTGGTAAGGTTGCATTTTGTACTGTATCAGGTCCCATGTAATTCAGATCTAGAACTCTAATCACAGACAATTTCACTACTTAACCTAGTAACCATTTTCATATAAAAATACTATGTTGCATGTTACAAAGTTTCCCTATCCAGTAGCCTTCAGCATGAGTTTACAATTCTGACTACAACACATGGCAGTGAGTACTTAAAGCACTGAAGTACATTACTCAAGATTTGGGGAGGTGTGTAGTCTAGACAGAGTACATGCACTTATTTCACTCAGAAAACCTTATAACTAACTATATTGTTAGGTGGGTCTACTTCAAAACATCGAATACTCACATTATCAAATCTGACTTCATAAACCCACTTCATCGAATCTTCATTATATCAAAGTCCTGGAACAACAAAAAGGAACCCAGGGAAAGGAACCACTTGACCACCAGGACAAAACAACAAACAGCAAAACTAAAAACCCTACATGTGGGGGGCTTCACCCCCCACACCCCCAACTTAATATACAGTGGAGAAAGGGCAATGTTCACCATGGTGGCCAAATGGTTCCTTTCCTGGGGTTCTTTTTCATTGTTCCAGGAGTTCCATACAATGAAGATTCAACAAAATGGGTTTGATGAAGTCGGATTCGATAATGTGAATATTCGATGCTGTGAAGGGGATCCTACTGGGCATAGAGAGTAACATGTCCATAATTGTTTTGTTTCTCAGAGCTGTAACACTTGGTTGCATGTTGTTAATGTCTTTATACAAGTCTCTTTTGTAAGCAGTCACAGGTTTTATTTATGGAAATATGTACCGCTTGTTAAGCTAGCATAAAGAGAACAGCATACTCCAATTTTATTCCTTGTCATTTTCTGAATATTAAAGCATTATGGTCCATTCTGTGTATTTGTTTCAATAGTTTGTGTCATTAGCATTATACACTGACAGCATATGTGCAGTTTTTCTTCTACCAGCCTTTGTTAGCAAGCAAGTGAAATGGGACTTCTCATCCTATTTTGGAATATAATTTCTGCTACATGACAGAACATTTGTGAGACAGACATGGGTTAGGAATGTATGAATTATTAATACACTTTGCCCTTAACATTGTCAAAAGTGGTGTTGAGTTTGAAGGAGTTTTAGAAGGACTTACTCGAATGTCCTAACAGTACAAGTAGTGTTTTCATATGAAAACATAACACTGCCGACAGGAGAAGGATGTGAAACCTGCTGTGTCAGTCTCGTTGCTCAGGTAACTCGTACTGCTGCTTCATCCTCTGCTCTTTTGTTGCCTGTCCCGATGTCACTATCCAGGTAGTCGTACGCCGCATATCCCTAGTACAAGACAATTCCTCATTGTCACACCAATTTTAAGTCATTTGTCATCTGACTCCAACCAGACTCTGGTCTGTTCAATTTGTTAGGAATGGCTGATAACCTATTTTAAACTTTCTCTCATCTTTCTGGTTACCAACAAACAGTTGCTTGTTGTCACAGCAGTTTTAGGCAGATGACTAGAAACCCACTGCTACAGGAAAAAGGGAATGCATACAGAAACATTCATGACTGTGTCAGCATCAAGGCAATAAAAAAGCTGTCTAACAAGCATATAAAGGTGTTTCTATATCAGCTTTGGCCAAAGAAAACAATCAGAATTTGCTACTCAGTTTAAGCAGTTATAGTCAAAATGTTATCACCTTTTTCAGATATTATTTTGCCAAATTCATTCAGTCATTCAGTTAAAACAGCTAGAAGTCAGCTGCTACAGGATATATACTTTCCTTTGAATCTCAACCTTCCAAGACTGAAATTTTGTAAATGTGGGAAAGATTATTTACTCTTACTCTAGGACTGTGGTGGCTTAGGGGCATGGTTAGGCATATGACTAATAATGAAAAAGGCACAAAAGACAAAGTCTCCTTCATGGGGCTAAAATCACCAACAGAAAAGAGCTCCAAAATGTTACTCAAATCCATTTGTAGTTGCAGTTTGGGAATTCAGTTTCAAACAACTACTATCTTCAATAACTTAGGCAAAGGACAAACGTATGTAGGTCTATCACAGCAAATAATGAATTAGCACTGTTCACCAAAATAAATGGACAAATGTTTGTGAATATTTAAATATCACTTCTGTTTGACGCATTTCCAGGCAGTCCAGTTCTTCAGTCTACCATAATCTCTCTGTAAACTACTTAATCTTTTTTTGTACACGGTCCTAATTAGGAGACAAGTTCTACTATTAATGAGTTCTTACTTAATTCTAAGACAGCAAACATGTACTTGTTATGATGTTGTTGTGTCTTTCGGCTTTTTCCCGGTTAGGGGTCACCACAGCGGAACTCTGGTCCGCTAATGATTGGTAGTTGATTTTTACATGCCGAGTTACCAGCCCTGACACACAACCTTCAATGAAGGTATGCCCATTCATGCATGTCTCGACGCAGAAGACGCTCTAGCTTAGAATCGAACCGGAGAGCGTCTTACTGTGAGGCGACAATGCTACCGCAGCACCACCACCGTGGGTGTACTTGTTATTATAGACCTTGTATATTAATACCTACTCTGAAACATCTAGAATTTAAATAAGAAAAAAAGTTAAGGGTTAGCTACCTTCGCTCACAGCTTATATGTTCAGTTCTTAAAAACTTTTTTTGTAATTAATCTTTGCATTTTTGTCAATATGTATTTAGTCCTTAGTGTAACTGCCCATACAGGACCTCTGAACTCTAGCTTAGCTCATACTAAATTATTAAAGCCAGTATGACATCACACATCCATCATCAAATAAAGCTAATCATTCATGTCACTATTTTATGACCTTACGTGTAGAGGTTGTTCATACTTCTAAAAGACAAACTGATCATCTCCCAAGATGTCTAAATTCTTAAATTGCTGGACCTGGTCTAATCTCAAATTTAAAAATTCAGACAGCTTCTACTTTTGTTTTTATTTATTTTTGTTGTTGTTAAGATCCATTTCTCCTGATGTGGTACACACTTGTGCACTTGGTATATGGAACTCACAAACATTCAGGAATAGTTAACAATGCTACTTATGTTTATTTAAAACAGCCCTACTGTGCTCTTAGACCAGCTTTCCTTTGCTCTCTTTGCGGTCAAACAGAGGCAACATTTTAAACAGCTAATCTGCAAAGTATGTACCACCTAAGTTTTGGCAGGAAGCAAATTGCCTGCTATCAGAACATTCATCTAAAGTAGAGTCTACAGCTAGAAGCATACAGTAGACAAATAAAACCTGCTAATTATGGTTTGCATGATGTTTCATGTTTTGGAGAGCACCACTATACTATAGGCATATGTGATTAATTCATATACAATTACTAGCAAAAATGGATTTCTGAGGGATTTCAGTATACTGGAATAACTTGTGTCACGGTGTTGGGATTATAAATGAGGTACTGCTGAATCAAACCCAATGAAGTAATGTTCTATCTTGGTGCAGGTAAAATTGATGACACAAAGATATGAGCTAACAACAGGCGCGCAACAAACAGTTTTCTCCCATATTGCCAGAACAGTGCTCAAGCTTGGAGAATCATGATCTTATACATTTAATACTTGTATATTATTAAACAAAAATACACTCATCTCTTCCACTCCCTCTAAGATGTACAATGATCCCAATGAGTTAGCTTTTTTTTTTTTTGCTCACATTCCAGGCCAGATGGCCAGTTTTGTCTGACGTGTACAGTGAGATGCCTTCTCATATAATGCAAACAAAAGAACTTGAATGTTTGTTTAATGTTAACTTAAAACAGAGATGTCACTTGTATATAGTAAGCAAACAAGGAAGCATTTTGGAGTTAGCTTGAAACAGTTTCAGCTGTTATAAAATGCAAGAATAGAGAAGCATTGCATGGTTAACCTGAAACTGTTTCAACTGTTATAAAATGCAAGTATAGAGCTCAGAGATGAAGAAATATGTATGCAAGGGAGCCCGCAGGATTTTTTGCAGGGGGGTGCAAACCCAGAGCCCCACCCACATAGCTCACCCCGCCCCCTGCCAACACAGCCCCGCCCAAGTCCACCCACCCAAGCCCCGCCCACACAGCCATTCCAGTGTTCCATTACTTGGCTATTTCTCCCCATTTACTGTAGACACTGTTCAAATCTGTGTGCATACTGTGTTATGCTTTAGTTCTACAATGATTACAGGCAGTTGGATTTAAATGTACAACTTTTATTTCAAACATTATAGCCCAAACACTGAGACATTTACTAAACCTAAACAAAGCAATAGTCTTGCAATGAAAACAGACTTGGCATTAAAGCTTCTCTACTTTTGAAACTCACATTCAATGAAACGGCATTGAAACCCACATTCAAAGAAAATGCATCTGGCCAGTGGCAGGTTATTTACCTTTGAACTGTTTACAAGCAATAGGCTCCTTGCACACCGTTAGGGCCATGCAAAAGTTATTTGATTTACCTGATTGCATTAATTATAATATATAATTGAATTATATCCCTTGTATTATACAGCAACACTTGTATATTTCAGTGTTTCATCTACAAATTCAGTGCCTGCTGAACAAAATGGTTGCACATTGTAAATAGACTTGGCATGAGCAGCAGTGAACTTCACTTCCCTTAAAACTCACAGTTCCTTGAAAATGCACTTGAAAATTCCACCTGCTAACTCTAACTTGGGCATTTCACTTTCTCTCTCTCTTACAAAGATACCACACCCCTCAAGGCTTCACCCTTAGTGCAAGAAATCTTGACAAAGCCTAAAATAAATAGGGACAAATTATAAATATGGCTCTCAGAAAATTGCAAGAGTAACAGGATTTGTGTTAGTATGCAGTCTCATTATTTAGCAACTTCAATCCTTTTTAAGAGGAATATGGGGCAAAAATCTGGACAGCTGAGGGTATGCTACCTCCTCATACACACACCAAATAATTCTGGTCAGACTTGAATTAGTTCTGGGAAGGTTGCACTGAACGGCACCGTGCTTGATCTGAAGTGGGTGAAATCCTGGTAGCTAGTGATTGCAGCTCAGCAATGTGGAGCATTAAAGCATTTTAGCAGAGCATTGTTTCATCACTACCTATTGTGTTTGCACATAAGCTGTAGTCATTTCAAACATTTGCCTTTTTTTGATTACTACAGAGTACATTTACCCATCAGAGCTATTGTGTTTTGACTTCATTGTGGAGCTAGTTGTTGCAGGGCTTGGCTTTAAGTAAGGTAGCAATGCTTATTTACCATACACCATTAAAGCCACCCAACTACAAGTGTACTAACACACAGACACTGCTATAAGACACTGGTCTCCAATAAAATGTAATGAGCTTCTGAAAATACTGTAATCCTGTCCTTTTATTACAAATACTGTCATATGCATTTCAATACCCAAGGCTTATACATTATCTAGCTATGTAAATATTCTCTGCATGGCAACAACGAAAAGGCTTTCAATGCTAGCAATTCTTTAACAATATGCTTACTAAAGCTTACTTGCATCTTACAATGTCCGACAAGCTTACTAAAGCTTACTTGCATCTTACAATCTCAGACAAGTTTACCTGATGTTCATTAAACCATGGCTACTTAAACAGAGCAACAGGACACTGTGATAGCATGCAGTTCCTGAATAATAAGAAGCATAAATCAACAGTATAAAAATCTGATAGAAAACCAGAACATTTTGCAAAATCAAGGACAGATGAAAAGCCACGGTCATATTTGTGATCTACCTTGGATGTGGGAATACTCTGCACACTTACTGCATAACTGCTTCTTGCCTTCCTTGGACACATCCCGAGCCACTACAATGGGGGCTGGGGTGCAATAAGTATGTCATAATTTGAAGGCTCTGACACTCCTACCTCTCAACTTCAGAGCAAGAAATCTGGACAAAGCCATACATAGAACTAGAAGTGGGACACAGGCCCAAAAATAAGGCCAATTTTTAAATATTGCTCTTATTAACTTAATAGAACAGGTAGATCTTGCATTAGTACAAATTTTCTGAAGGGTATAAAATCTGAAACTCAAATGTCTGCCATTATTTTCTAACTTCAATCTTTAATGACTTGCCACTAATTTGCCAGAAACCACAATTTTATGAAAAACAGACCAAAATGTGATGCAAAATACCTGTCAAAAAGGGACACCTTTTAATATTAACAGTTAACTTGAAGCAGCTAACAAAATAAGAGCATCCACATGCATTTCTGAAATAAAGGTAATCTACAACTGATCATTACAGTTATAATTGTAAACCCTCCACATTTTCTTCCAAAATTGCCATTTTGGAGGAGGCATTATTAGGGAGAGCAACATTTTGAGCCAGAATTGGGGACAATTGAGATGTTTGGATATTCCTAATCTACAAAGTGATTTGCACGTACCTCTCAACCTCTTAATGCAGGAAATCTGAACAAGGCCAAATATATTGGGGAACATAGAAACACTACTAAAAATTGCTCTTGTATAAACTTAGACAGTCTTGCATTAGCATGCATTTTTCTGAAGGTTATGACATCTGAAACTCAATGTCTGTCATTTAATGGCTTCATTCCTAAATGATTTGCTAGAAAACCACAAATTTTGAGAAACAAACCAAAAATAAGCAGCAAATATCTATTAATTCTGCAAAGATATGGATAACTGAGAGGTATAGTTCAACCGGGGCTGTCTGAGTTTGCTACCCCCCCCCCTCACAAAATCATGGTCAAATGGAGCCTTCCCCCCTGCAGCCATTCCAATGTCCCATTCCTTGGTTATTTTGCCCCATTTACCATAAACACTAATGTGCATGCATACTGCTTTACTTCTGCGATGATTTAGGATTTCATTTGAAAGTTTTATTTTGCATTTTACAGCACAAACCCTAATACATATCTGTTAAAGCAATGCAGTCTCAATGAAAATAGACTAACATTAATACTTCTCTGCCCTTGAAACTCACATGCATTGAAACAGCACCGAAACCCACTTTCAGAGAAAATACATTTTGCCAATTGCAAATATTAACTCTGGGCTGTCTTCAAAATCATAGGCCCCTCAAACATAACATACACATGCTCTTTGATACACCTTCCTGACTGTATAACATTATATTCCTTGTACAATACAGTACAGTTGTTAAAGGGCATTTTAAATTTATTGTTTTGAAAATTTTTCCAGTAAACAAAGAAACAAAAGGCATCCACCAATGACAAAATTGCCCAATTCAGAACATTTCCATCATAAAGTCTACTCAAGTCCACCAGTATCAGTAAAAAATATACACAATCTCTGTAGTAAAATCCACATTGAAGAAATTTGTAACTAATAGAGGTTGCTGCTAGCAAACACTTTATATGTCATTATTTAATCTACAAATAAAGTGCCGTTACCCTTGAAGAATAAATTGCCTTTGTTGCATGCAGTAAAATGAAAAGCTAGTAATACCGCAATAGAGAATGGATAGCAAACTGTTAACAGGTTCATAGTTACTAGGTATCTTTGCCAAAAGGACTGCAGCATCCACCCCTTTACAACACAATACAGCATCAGCAATGCATTTACCTACTGCGGGAGTAGAACCCACAGCCTTCAGCATCTAAAGCAAGTACACTATCTGTTGTGCTATTAATGTAAGCAGACTAAACATAATCAGCACTAAACTTTTGCTCCCCTGCAGCTCTCAGCTCCTTGTAAAATCTACTCGACACTCAGCTGTATCTCTGAACTTTGCAGCACAAGAAATCTGGAAAAAGCCCAAATTTATTGGGGGGGGGGCAAAAGGCCAAACAACAGGGACACATTTTAAACATTGCTTGTATAATGTTTGAAAGTTGCTAGAATAAAATGCTGCATTACCACCATACATTTCACTGCCACGTCTTGAACCCAGGGGACCCCGTGCAAAAGTCAAAGCAACATACCACTAATCAGCTGTTTTGTGAAAGAGGAAGACTGAAACTTTACCATTTAGTGAATTCAGTTCTCACCATAGCACAGCTGTCAACCTCTTAGCACAAAAGACCTGAACAAAGCCAATAATGGGTGACTACAACCACCAAACATTCAGTGAATTCAGTTCTCACCATAGCTCTCAACCTCTTAGCAAATAACACCCGGACAAAGCCAGTAATGAGAGAATATAGCCCCAAACATTTTCAGTGAAATCAGTTCTTACCATAGCTCTCAACATTAGCAAAAAACCTGGATGAAGCCAATAAATACCTGAACAAAGTCAACACTGGGTGAATACAGCCCCCAAACATTTTCAGTGAAATCAGTTCTTACCATAACTCTCAACCCTAGCACAAAACCTGGATGAAGCCAATAATGGGGGGAATACAGTCCCAAACACAGGGATACATTTCAAATATCCATCTTGTACACTTAGAAAATTGCTAGAATAAAAGCTTGCTTTTGTTACCATACACTTTCTGAAGAAAAGAAGTCCAATATTGAAATGTGTCCATTTACATTTATTAACCAGGAAAGTCTGACTTTGAAAAAAAAAAAAAAAGCTAATTTTTTTAGCAGAGGCCCACGGAGAAACACTCCAGACAGCCAAGAATATCAGGCAACAAGGACACAAATGCAGAAACCACAGATTTTATGAGGAACAGAAAAGGTATGAGGGAAAATCCTACAATATTTTTACAAATGGTGGTGGGTAGGGAATTCAGGCTCTTGCCACTTGGGCCCAAGGTACAGGGTTCAAGCCTTATTCTCTACCCACCACCATGTACACCTGGGGCATTTTACACACACACACACACACACACACACACACACACACACACACACACACACACACACACACACACACACACACACACACACACACACTACCTGAACGGGTCCCATCTTCCGTTCCTGAATACTCCGTCTGAGTCCCCAACACACTACCTGAACGGGTCCCATACTCCGTCTGAGTCCCCATCTTCCGTTCCTGAATACTCCGTCTGAGTCCCCATCTTCTGTTCCCGCTCGAATACCCTGTCTAAGTTCCCGCTTTCACATAGCGATGATGTCAGCCCATCTAAGTTCCCGCGATGATGTCAGCACGCCTACCCGCGATCTTCTTAAAGAAGAACGCACAAAAGAAAAACTTTGTTTGAAATGCTGTAGTCAGAAAAACTTTGTTTGAAATGCTGTAGTCAGCCGATTGCCGATTCCAGGGGGGTGCAAGTGCACCCTTGTATGTATGAGTATCTAAAGAAGTCAAAAACTGGATTACGACTAGGTATCTCAATCTCATGTTTTAATTTATAGAAATACAGAATACTTACAGTTTTATTTTACTTTTGTATTACAATATCTCTGATTTACCACATGAAAATATCCATTCTGTTTTTATAACCTAACTTTGTAAATTAAAAATGGAGATAGGGAATACTTAAAACCGATCCGTACAGAATCACAGGGTTCTGCTCACAGGTGGGAACATTAAGGTGTTAACCTTTTTATATGAACCATCTGCTGTGGGGGTTTATTTGTAATCACAGACTCTTATTTTTCTGCTCCCAACCCATTTGGCATTTATAAAAGTGGACAAATTGTTCAGTATGTTGCCTCCAAATACTTAAAATGCATGCATTATTTTCAGCTTTTCTTTCTATTAAACACACTGTTTTGCAAGCTATGCACCTGTACAGCTGTAGACATATTATGACCTGAAAAGGTTAAACCCTTGATCTGCTGTATCAATATCAGTTTTGTTTTCCTGCATGTAGTTTTATGTATAATTTGGACAAAAATCACATCAGTGTCAAAATGCATAACACTATACTATGTGTTTTAAAAATTATTTTAATACCGCAAAGAATGTTTCCTTAAAAATGTGATTATACTACGCCTATGCATATAAGAATGTCCATCTGTAAAAACAGGAAGACCTGTTTTGTAAAACATGAAAAATATTCAAACAGCTGCAGTACTGTTGCAAGACATGTAACAACCTTTATTTTATTTAATTTACTGAGTAAAACTACTTATGCAGTCTGGTTTATAAGCTGTGTAAAATCACAGTAATGTAATTTTTAAGATATATTTTGTAGTACAAACTTCTACACAGTCTGATATGCTTCCTACTATATTTATTTAGAAGTTTGTTAAAAGTTTATTTTGATATTATAAAGTCTATCTGAAAGTCAAAAAGACAATGTCCTTTACTACCAGGAAAACTTGCAAAGTCACCATAAACAAGAATGACAGCACCCAATGATCTGCACTTACCCTACTGACTGAGAGGTATTACTTTGTTATCCTATAAATGTATTAAACCTGTGATTTTCTGCAATGTAATTGTCAGTCAGTTGAGGTCACTCAAGTCAATCACTGGAGCCTCACTTACTTAATCTGTCATGCTGGTTATTAAATTAATACCTTTTTGACCTTGTGGTACCTTGCTTGTTTTATATTTATAGCAATGCTAAAATTAACTTCTAAGTTTCTCTATAGGGTCTCTCTCTCTCTCTCTCTGCAGTTTCCTTTTACAACTTGTGTATTTACTTACTTGAAAAAAGATAATAAATGATATAAAGACATGAAAAAATGTATTGATAATTCAAAGATCAGATGGAGAAATGGAAACAGTGTGAAAAGAAAGCAAATAGAGTCTTCATTAATCCTGAGGCCTTGTTATGCAACTTCACATAGTGGATCTTGTATTTAGTACATCCAACAGGAGAAACTTGCATGAAAAACTTGGTTTTGATACATCATGGAATTAACTGTGAGCTGGGTACATTTTCAAAAACAATAAGATGACAGCCTCAGAAGATGCAAAACTATACTAAAGTATCAGGGAATGCTAATGACTCAGTGGGACAGAAGAACAGAGTGGTTCACAGAAAGCTGACATAAATCTAACAAGGTAGAGTAGGAAGTAATGTGTAGCTACTACTAAGCAACAAACTAAGAACTCCAGAAAAGAAACAACAGGGATGGAGTCTGTAAAAAGTTAAACTAAGAAGGTACAGTAAAACCAAAAAAAAAAAAAGACAAAATAAACTGTCAGAAAGCTGGCCAGAAAGAATCACCTGAAGACCCAGACAAAGCCAAAGACAGGAAAAAAGAAAAAGTGAATTGATGTAGATGTTCTTAGTCAACAAATAAATTATAATGAAATATTTGACAGAGAATTCAAATGTGGAGATATATTACATCATAGACACAAGCTACACAAACAATAGTTAAAGAGATAAACTTAGTGATTGGGAACAGTCAGCAAAGGGATCAGCATGATGGAATGCACATTAAATAATACAGGCATGCAACAGTGTGACCAACAGTTGATAAAGTACTGTCAGAAATAACAAATAAAATGTAACAACAAAAAAATGGCCAAGGTCAATGAACAATGCTATGTTTGGCAAATTAAAAAATAATTTAGCACATTGGGGACATTCCTGTTTTCCCTCAATATGTGCTGTTTTTATTTTCAACCAATCTATATGGGCTACGTAAGTGCTGTTTTGGCAGATTGGCTATACAAAGACACAGCTCAACAAATATAGCTTTAATAAATATTTGAAATGTTCCAAAACTTAAAAATCTTAACAGCTGTGACCATAAATTTGTTTTACACAACCAATATCTCACAACAGTACTTCAGCAGGATATAGGCACAATCAACATTATGCTGAGGCTTCCATTGCAGGTCAAAAACTCAGAATCAGACATGAAAGGGAAAACTTTCTTAGTATTGTCCTTGAACATATCATTTACTGTATCCAGTTCAGCTATGACGATAAGAATGATCTATTACGTGGTTACAAGCTGATGTCTTCTGTAGTCATCTAGGAAACAAACTGAGTGTTTAATAAAGCGTTGAAATATGCATTACTGATGCACAGTTTCACATAGATGGTTCACTATAAAGAGTTCTGAGCTTACATTTCAGTAACTCATTTAAAATTGTTTGGTTCTATCAATGACAATTTGATATTTTCTGATTATGTAGTCAGTTATACAGTTCTGTGGTGTCTTAATGTATTAAAATATGTCCTTCAACTAAGATGTGGCCGTAAGTGTGTTTTTCAATATGTAGAAAAATATTTTCATTTGAAATGGTGCCTCCACAGCGACTCCTGACATTTCTGCTACTGTGCCCTGCATATGGCACAATTATTTGCTGCATCAAAATAAGTGAAATGCATTATAAAATACTAAGTTTACATTTTTGGGAAAGAAAAATAAAGTTGTAGTTGCTATGTTATATGAGCCACAGTGCTGAAATAAAAGTGTTTCCAGAAAATGAATGTTAAATTACAAAGCGTGGTACTAGAGATACAAAGTATGGTCACATTATGCTAACACACATAATACAGCACATCAATGAAAGGGATGGGCAGCTAGACTCAACAATTATGCTACAGCATTAAACATAAGAGGAGTGAGACCTGAAACCACATAACTTCATAGAGGTGGAGAAAATTTTAACCAAGTATAGAAGGTCACATCAGATCCAATAAGAATTATGAAGATGTGCAAGAAAATGTTAAACAGGCCCTTACAGTCAAAAAAGTGAAGTCTGAGTTATTAAAATTAAAAAGGTCAGTGAAGAAAGAACATGAAACCACACAGATGTTAATATATAAGATCTGGACGTTAAAACTTTAAATTTAGTAATACAAAGAAATATATGTATTGAAGCAATAATTACATTTGTGAAACATGACAGAAGAAGAAGATCTGGAAATTCTGGACTTTTCTGTCATGTCATTAATGTTCAGAAAAATACTCAGGAGACGGAAAGAGGAGAGAGAAAGTTAGCTGTAAGTAAAACAAATTTTCTTAATAGTACTACTTAAATAGTGAACTATATTCTTTGCCTGTTATAAAATACAGTTTTTTTCAGTTATTTTTAAGTGTAATGGGGTTACTAATGTAAATAGGTACTCCTTGTTTATTCTCTCTTCTTTTCTCATTTTCCTTGTTCAGTTTTAAGAACTGTAGGTACTGCAATGTAAAAAAAAGATCTAGTTAAAAATAGAAAAGAGAAATTAGTGGGCTTTTTCTCAATCCTGCATAATGGAATGACTAGGTTAAGACTTAGGCTTAATCTAGTAACAAGTTTTAAGAGAAAGCAAGTAAATGAAAAAGAATGTTGAATATTGTAAGGCTTTTTTTCTAGTAAACAGTTTTGTGTCTGGTTCTCATGTCTCTAGCAGACAATCTGATAAAGAGAAATGGCTTGGAGAAAATGTTATCTGAAAGCATTCAAGTGTTTTCCCAGCTGGCAGAGCTATAAAGATAAGACAAAACCAGACAGCCCTTAATACAACCACAGGCTATACCATGCTTTTAAGCACGGATAACCTTTCTTTTAGGTTAGTTCGAGTTTATGTGTGTGTCTGTCAGTTTGGAAAGTACAGTTGTGTACACCTACCATAAATGTAGATGTTCGAGTGTCTTCACTGTTGCAGTCATGACTGTAGGGTTCTCCCCTGCCGGCAGGCAGCCCCAGGTCGGCCAGAATCCCAAAGTTTGGGTCCGGTATCGGCTGTTCAACCATGCTCCCTGACATCAGAGCACCAGGAGTACAAAGCTGACAGCCGATGCCATCTTCTCCAGTTTTTCTTGCCCCAGATGTCAGGAGTCCCAAAATGAAAAGGTCCCATAACCTTTGCAAATACACCTCAGAAGAATGGTGAAAAAAGGAAATACACAAAAGTAAAAATAAGAGGGGACAGGGAAACCCAGACTGCAACAGTGAAGACACTCGAACATCTACATTTATGGTAGGTGTACACAACTGTACTATGTTCATCGTGTTTCACTGTTGCAGTCATGACTGTAGGGTAGAATCCCAAATCTGAAAGAAAGGGAGGTGGTCATAAAGAGGAAGGGGTGGCTAAAAGGCCCTGCAAGACTGCAAGGCAAAGCCTGCCCTAGACTTAGAGTAGAGAGGAAGATTGTAGTGCTTAGAAAATGTATGCACTGAACTCCAAGTTGCGGCTTCCAAAATATCCTTGGTAGGAACTCCCCTGAGGAAGGCCGCAGAAGTGGCAGCAGCTCTGGTGGAATGAGTCCGTATACTCCCTGGGATTTGCTTTCCATGGTGAGAATAACAAAATCTGATTCCATGAGCAATCTATTTAGAAATGGTCTGTTTTGAAATGGCTTTACCTTGGGAACTGGAAGCATAAGAAACAAACAATTATTCTGATTTTCTGATGTCCTTAGTTCTGTTCAGGTAAAAACTTAGCTGTCTGTGTACATCCAAGGAATGTAAGATCCTTTCCCCTTTATTTTGAGGAGTGGGGAAAAAGGTTGGCAAGTGTATAGTTTGATTTAAAGCCACTTTGGAAACCACTTTAGGTATGAAGGTAGGATTAGTCCTCAAAGATACTCTGTCTTGATGAAAAATAATATAAGGTTCCACAGCCATTAGAGCTTGTAACTCTGAAACCCTCCTGGCAGAGGTTAGGGCTAACAGGATGGCTGTCTTCCAAGATAAAAACTTGATGTCAGAAGAAGCAGCAGGCTCAAAAGGAGGCAAGGTTAGTTTTTTTTCCAAAACATAGTTGAGATCCCAAGCAGGAATAGGAGGAGATCTAGGAGGTCTTAAGTTCTTAGCTCCCCTGAGAAACTGTCGCATGAGCTGGTGGGAAAAGATGGGAGGGTCTGCATTATAATGAGCAGAAATAGCAGAGGCATGTATTTTAATGGAAGAGAAAGAGAGACCCTTATGTAAGAGAACTGTCAAGTAAAGTAAAATTAAAGTAATGTTGGGAAGAAGAGGATCAGAATCCTGAGCCTACATCCAGGAACAAAATCTTTTCCATTTTCCTGCATAAGATTTTCTAGTGCTACGACGTCTGGCTTCTAAAATGACATCCATAACCTGCTTGGGCAGTAAAGAAGAAATCAAAGGCCCTGGATTAACCAAGCCGCCAGGCTGAGAGTTCTGACATGAGAGTGTAGAACCTGACCCTGATGTTGAGAAAGAAGGTTTGGAGACTGAGGTAAAATCCAAGGGGGCTCCAGGCATAGGTTTTTTAGAGTTGGATACCAAAACTGCCGAGGCCAATTTGGAGCCAGCAAGATGATCATCTTGGGCTTGTCCTGTTTTATCTTCAATAAAACCCGTGGAAGAAGAGGGAGAGGCGGAAAGGCATATCCCGAGAGGTTCCTCCAACTGAATGACAGGGCGTCCACTCTCCAAGCTTGTGTGTGGAAAATCCTGGTGCAAAAAGTCTGTAGCTGATGATTGAGATGGGATGCAAAGAGGTCTATGTGAGGACATCCCCAGACTGCTGTTATCATCGTGAATATTTTGGTGTCCAGCATCCACTCGTGTGGATCCGAAAGATGTCTGCTCAGACTGTCTGCCAGGAAGTTTTGTTTCCCTGGTAGAAACTGAGCCTGAAGATCCAGATTGCAAGATAGAGCTGTGTCCCATAGATCCATGGCTAGTCTGCAAAGGGGGTAGGAATGAGATCCCCCTTGCTTGTTTATGTACCACATAACTGTGGTGTTGTCTGTCCGTATTAACAGTCCTGGTCGTAAAAGATTCCTGAAGGCCAATAGAGCTTTCTGAACGGCTAACATTTCCTTTAAATTGATATGCAGGTGCTTCTGATCCTCTGTCCAAAGGCCCTGCAAACAATTGCCCCAAAAATGGGCTCCCCAAGCATAATCCGAGGCGTCCGTGGTTAGAATCTGAGAGGCAGGAGGCAGACGGAAGGGCTTCCCTTTGTTTAGAGCACATGCCCTGGACCACCAAAGAAATTCCGTTTGAAGGCAAGGAAGAACGGAGATCAGTATGTCTAAACTGTGGCAATGCTGAGACCATACACTTTTTAGGTACCACTGTATTTTCCTCATGTGTAGTCTTGCATATGGTATGAGAAGGATGCAGGATGCCATGTAACCCAAAGCCTGCAGGAATTTCCTTGCAGATAGATGAGTTAAAGTTGCCAAGGTTCTGAAAGTTGAAGCCAGCTGTAACTGTTTTTCAGATGTCAGAAATGCCATCTGGGTTGTGGTGTTTAGAAGTGCACCCAGAAAAGTTATCTGTTGCAATGGTGTCAAATTTGACTTTTTTATGTTTACAGAGAATCCCAGGAACATGAGGAGGTTCTGTAGAAATTCTAGATGCTGGAGTAAGACATCCTTGCTGTCTGCCTGAATTAGACAATCGTCCAGATAAGGGTAAATTTGAATTCCCTTGAGTCTGCAGTAAGCTACTACTGGAGCTAGGCATTTGGTGAAGACCCTGGGCGCAGTAGATAATCCAAAGGGCAGTGCAGAGAATTGAAAGTGCCTCGATCCGGCTTTGAACCTGAGGTATTTTCTGCGATCCTGCCTGATGGGAATGTGTAAATATGCCTCTTTTAAATCCAAAGTTACCATCCATGCATTTTTGGACAGCATTGGAAGTAGCTGCTGTAGAGTAAGCATCTTGAATTTTGGAATCTCTAGAAAGGTGTTCAAGACTGACAGATCCAGAATGGGTCTCCATGAGTTTTGCTTCCTTGGGACTAGAAAGAGCCTTGAATAAAACCCTTTTCCCCTCTCTGAAAGAGGAACCAGTTCTATGGCATTCATAGCCAAAAGAGCTTCCACCTGGTTTAAGGCCTCCGTCCATTGATGTTTTGGAAGGTCTGGCCATCCGCTTGGCCTTGGCAAGGTATGAAAATGGAATTTGTAACCTCTTAAAACCACATCCAAAACCCATTTGTCTTGGGTTATTCGAGTCCAATTTTGATAAAAAAAGAGAGAGTTTTCCTCCGAGAGGGGCTTCCAGGGAAGAAGTTCCTGTAGCCCCACAGAGGGAGTCATTGAGTTTGTTTCCTTTGAGATTGTGACCTGTTCTCTCCTCCCCTAGGGGTGGAAGCAGTCCACTGTCTTGGTCTATAAGCAGCTTGTGATTGAGGCCTCCCTCTGGAAAGTCTATATCTACCCCTCTGAGGCCTGTCTGAAGTGGGAAAGGACCAATTTTTTGAAGGCCAATTCCTGCTAAATCTAGGAGGCTGTACTTGTAAGAAATCTTTAACTGTTTGCATTGATTTCACCTTATCCTCCATCTTTTTAATCACCTCTTCAGCCTTCGATCCAAACAAAACATTAGGCTGAGCAGGAGCATCCAATAATTTTGCCTTTACATGTTCAGGTAAATTTTGTTCCTTTAGCTATGCATGCCTCCTAATGACTGTGCCAGAGGCCGCAGCCCTACAAGAAGCCTCCAAGGCATCAAAACCGCAGTGTAAACCATGCTTCCCAACCTGTTCAGTGGCATGCAATAAGTTATGTAATTCCTTATCCTCTGCACAGGCAGAAATGGAAGTAAGCTTTTGTTTTAAGACAGACAATAGAAACTGCTGATATTTAAACATATGAAACTGACAGTTTAAAGCCCTAATGGACAAAGTAGCAGAAGTGTACACCTTTTTGCCCCATCTTTCTAAGGATCGAGAATCCTTTTCAGTAGGATTTTTGGCAGAAGCGGCCTTAGCTCCCTTAGGACCCTGGGAAATGGTTTCAGGGTCAGCAGAAGGGTTCTTGTATAAAAACTGATGGGAATCAGGAACCCTGTAATATCTATCAGGCTTCACAGGAGCAGGAGGAAAAGAGTCAGGGGTTAAGTTAGCCTCTGAAAAGGCATCATCCACAATATTCAAAACAGGAGGAATAGCCAGGGGTCTAATGTTGGGGAAGAAGAAGAAATTCCCTCAGCCTTTTCTTGGATTCCGAATACTCCTGTCCTTCCCAGTGGAAATGTTCCCTCATTTCATGCAAAGTTTCCCAAAAGAGAAATCCTCAGGGGAGAAGCTGAAGGAATGGATTCTTCAGCATCAGAATCCTCATAAGGAGGGAAAGAATATTCCTGATCAGAAGAAGAAACTGAGGAAACAGAAGCCTGATCAGAGGAATCATAAGAAATATCCTGCCTCGGCCTTTTGTCTGGAGGGGGATGAGAACCCCTAATCATAGTAAGTAAATCCTCCGCCATCTTGAGTAACTGTTTCTGTGACTTGGGAGCCAGTTCAGAAGAAGCCTGTGTAGAAGTCTTTGATTTTGAAGGAGTCTTTGCCTTTGTCTTTGCCTTTATTAGTAGCTGAGTAGGCCTGAAAACCCCTTCGGAAGCCGGTACCTGCACAGCGGCTCCGGACCCATCCGAAGGAGCATTGTCCGAAGGTCCAGCAACAGAAATATTTAAAGGCCTGGTTGGCTCCTCATGAGAGTCCATTTCGGCCGTCGGTTCTGAAATGGCCGACGACAGGGGCTGCAAAAGCGCCTCACTGACGACGGCCGAACCTGAAGCTGGCTCCGCTCGTGCGCTGTCATCAGATTTGGACCTCGGAGGCCTGTCTTTATCCTTGCGACGTTTATGAACTCCAGTAGCCGGGACCGTATCCGATGACATCTTGTAGTTAAAGCGCCTACCAAAGTAATGAAAAGCAAAATTGTATCTTCGCTTAATCGTACATTGATTGAATCTAGCACAAAACCGACAACTAGCTACATCGTGGTCAGGGCCCAAGCAAGGAATACAGTAAGAATGAAAATCCTTATGAGGTATTTGCTTCCCACATGAAATACAATTATTAACTTTTTCTGACATCGGAGTGGAGCAAGAAAAAAGTTTCCCCAACGGGGTACTTAGCTTTGAGTGGAGAAGAAAGTCTTCGGACCGAAGTATATCAGTAAAATTCATCAGGAGTCCGCCGACCGGCAAATGCGAACTGCTATCACCGCACGGCAAGAAAGACTGGAGAAGATGGCGTCGGCTGTCAGCTTTGTACTCCTGGCGCTCTGACATCAGGGAGCATGGTTGCACAGCCGACGCCGGACCCAGACTTTGGGATTCTGGCCGACCTGGGGCTGCCTGCCGGCAGGGGAGAACCCTACAGTCATGACTGCAACAGTGAAACACGATGAACATCATTTGTTCCTATTAGTAAGTTAAAATTTCAGTATTTGAAGATGTATGTAGTTTTGATGTTATTATTAAGTTAATAGGTTTTAGGTGGATACTGTGTGTGTGTGTGTATGTGTGTGTGTGTGTGTGTGTGTGTGTGTGTGTGTGTATTTTTGTTTGAGGGCTTTCAATAAATCAAAAAGTTCTATAAAATGTAACATAGGCTCAAATGGAGATGACAAGAAACAACTGCATGAAAGATTAACCTGCCAGACAATGCATGCATGTAACACAAAAGCTGAAGCTAGACATTTGACAAAATTATTCAGGAACTATTAGACAAGATAGAAATTTCTTCTGAAGATATAGCTAGGGAGTGGGATAAAATTAAAGTGGTGCTTAAAAACAGGGTGGAAATGAAATACAGATATGGTTAAAAAGTAACAAGAATTATTTAGAGAGACTGACAAATTTTAAAGTATTGCTAAATAGGGGAAACTCAGAGACGAAGAAGAGAAGCAACTGCAGAATGCTAAACACAAAATAAGGAATTACCATGATAATATGCATGAGTTTAGAAAGATTGCTGTTAAGCAGCTGTTTTCTGACAACAACTCTACAGCACAAAAACTTTTAACACAGAGACTCAGGCAACAGAAAGTTGAAATGGCTGTTACCGAGCTTAAGGGAGCCTACAACAAGGAAGACAACAATGGACCTGTAGAAGTATTAGAAATATTTCAGAAATTCAATGAAAGTCTGTATAAAGCAGAGAAATATGGAAGTCAAGAAAAGGTACAAGTGGAAATGTTTATGGAAGAATTAAATATGCCAAGGTTAGAGGTAGATGAGGCTCGATTACAGGATAGGAGGAGATGAGATAAAAATGGTGATGTATAACCAATTTACAGGAAAGTCCCCAGGAATATATGGTATTCATGTAGAAGTTAGGAAGCTAGGATGGAAAATCTGATAAAGATCTGGAAGGTTTTGTTTATAGTATTTTAAGAGGAGAAGTACCAACATCCTGGAAGAAAGCGGTGGTAGCTACAATACCTAAAGAGGGTAGAGAACCATCAGACTGAGCTTCACACATGCTCATTCAATACTATACAATGATTATAAAGTGTTTATGTGGATAATGGCAAAAGTGTTGCCAAAATTAATAGAGATGGATTAATGTGGTTTTGTGGAGGGGAGGCAAACATCTGACAGCATTAAGAGAACACTGATAATCCACAGGGAAGCAGAATGTAAGAAAATACCACTGCTGTTGGTGGGTCTTGATGCAGTGAAAGCATCTGGAGAGTAAACTGGGACATTATGAACAACAGCAATGGAAGCCTTTGTATTCCCTGATAAAATTATAATGTTGATAAGGATATATGAGGGATCCAAAGTGAAAATTAAAGTGGGTGAGGTCCTCTCTGATAATTTCTGCTTGAGTAGAGGAACAAGGCAGAGATGTCCTCTCTCCCTTTATTATTTGTATTACATTTAGAACTGTTGGCAAAAAAAAAATAACGGACTCAGAAATTCAAGGATATAATTAGTATGGTAGTCAAGAAAAGCTGGCTCTGTTTGCAGATGACATTTTATACCTGACAAAACCAGAAAGGGACATTACAGTGCTGTGGAACGTATTGAGACAGTTTCAAATATTTTTGGGATACAACATTAATGAAGCTAAAGCAAAGTCAGTAGTGGTAAATTAGGTACCGACATATGAATTGGTTTAGCAATATCCATACTTATGGGGACATGATAAATGAAGTATTTAGGAGTATGAATTAAGAATGATTCTGGTGTGGCAGCTAAAGATATGTGGGAAAAGACTAAACAAAAGTTAATACAAAAACTGAAAAAATGGAAACTCTTGTTATACAGATACTGACTAAGATACAAGCAGTTAAAATCGTTTAGGAACAAAACAAAATACTGGTACTGGTAGAGTTTTTAGTAGAATCCAGAACAGACATTGCTGTTAAGAAGGGAATAATTAGTAGAGCATATAAAATATTGCATGATAACTATAAGAATCAGAGGTAGTTAGAAAGAATTGAGAAGAGAGATTCGACAAGCAATTCACAAAGAAACAATGGGGGGATATATGTATGTCTCCCAAATATGCAACAAAGTCTAGACGATTTAGGACATTTGCTTGGAAGTGTTTACATAAGTATTTTTATAACCCAAGTAGACGCCAAAGAATTTTTCCTCAGGTAGACAGCAAAAGTTGGAGGTGTGATAGAGAAGAAATGCAAAACTGGGAACATATTTTCTGGGAGTGTAATGAGTTGACAGAATTTAAAGATTCCCTGCAGATTCCTCTGTCAGAGATGCTGGGTGAGCAAATTGGCGTAACTAAGGAAATTATTTTTTTCAGCGATGATACAGAATCAGAATTGCCTAGACATAGTAAGCTCTTCCTGAATCTAATTGTGATGGCTGCCAAAAAAGCAATTACTAGAAATGGAAATCAAAGTCTAAAACAACTTTACTAGAAGTAGTGATGATAGTAACAAATAAAACTACTGGAACTGGGATCTTTAGAAAAGGGTAGGAGCAAATTTCATAGGGAAAAATGGGAAGTGTGGGATCAATACATGCCGAGGAGGAACAAGGTTTAAAAGAAGGCATGATTTGAACGATCTATGTAATGGCTGACTAACAATGACTGGATATAAGTGATGTATAATGTTTGCAGCTACAGTTGTGTTGGCATGGTTTATAATATATAATGTTTACAACTGAGATTGTGTCGGTACGGTTTATTTTCATTTATATAAATGTAAGATTGCCTATGTCATACATGATAATTTAATAAAGATTTTCTTGTTTTTAAAAAAAGAAATATATAGTCTATAAAGAATAAGGAGGAAAAACCCTCTTAGAGCTACATTTAACACTATGAAACATCATTTACTTTGATAGATCCCTGTATATGCCAGAAATGCAGGCAAATGAAATAAAATGGTGCAAGTAAAAATCCTAGATACAAAGAAAATGAGCAAGGTTGTCAAAGGATGAACAGAGTGAATGAATTGATAAAAGTGAGCCTCTACCCATAAGTGTGAACAAGGTTCATAGGTAGTTACTAGGCTATTGGCCCAAGGACCTAAGTAAGCCTAGCCTACAAAGTTCCCTGGCTTACGCCAATCCAAGAAAGTTAATTTCCTGTGTCTCTGTCAAGCAGAGCCACAGAAGTGATCCCCGGGGTGTATTTCCTACTTCTCATTCACTCATCAAAATTTTTCTTGAAGAGTGTTAATGAGGAACTTTGCTTGAAATAGATGGGTAGCCTGTTCCAGAGTATGGGAAGTCTCTGGGACAGGAATCTATCCTTCCGGCAAGTCCTGTTTATTGTGGTGACAAGGTTTAGGTCCCTACAGTGTGTAGCTCGGAGGGATTGGGATTTCTTAAGGGGTAGCATGTCCAACAGCTCTGAGTTTGACATAGCTTTATATGTTAGGCAGAGATCACTTCGTAGTAGGCGATATGCTACAGAGTAAAGCTGGAGTTTTTTGAGACTATCAGTGTAGGACATCTGTTTGAGGCCAGTAATTCTCTTTGTGAGGTACTTCTGTGAACTTTCCAGCTTCTGCAGATGTCTAGTGAGGTACATTCCAAAAGGGGCGTTGTACTCTATAATGGGTCTAATGAGTGTCGAGTAGAGGGGAACAATGACCCCTTTTTTCCTGGATGAGAATCCTTTTGTGATGAGGTGTGTCATGTAGAAGGATTTCCTGACTACTGTGGCAATGTGATTATCAAAGGAGAGACTACTGTCCACCTGGGTCCCAAGGTCTCTTATCACACATTCGGTGTTAAGAAGACTGCTGCCTATGTGGTAGTTCATGGGTACAGAGTTTTTACCAAAGGGGGTAACGATGCATTTTTTGGCATTGAACTTGAGGCCATGGCTCTGACACCAGGCATCTGTCTCAGTGAGGACCTGGGGACTCGACTATAGCTCCTAGTTTGCAGTCAACGGCGAACGTTGTTAGCCAGAGGCCTGCTGTGTTTGGTAGGTCCCAGGACTGAACCCTGTGGTACTCCACTTGTCACTGGTTTGAAGTCAGATTTGGAGTCAGCAACTTTTACAGTGTGGGTTGCAACTTTTACATTGTGGGTTCTGTCAGTGAGCCAGTTGGCAACCCATCTTGTGACATAGGGATTTATACCTAGTTTAGTGCGTTTAGCTATAACTCCAGAATGGGGAATGGTGTCGAAAGCCTTGGCGAGGTCAAGATAGGCTGTGTGTACCACCTTACCCCTGTCTACGGCTTTGGTGACTGCCTCAAAGAAGTTAACCAGGTTCAGGAGGCAAGATCTGCCTTTCACAAACCCGAACTGGGTGGGGTCCAGATTTTGGAGGTTACCAATATCTTTGTTTATGAATTCCATGATGATACGTTCCCATGGCCTTGCAGACCAGGCTCGTCAGGCTAATAGGATGATAGTTCCCAGGATCAGTGGTGGCTCCCCGGGAACAAAGCCTAATATGAGGCTATGATTGAACATGGTGCTTAGGTGGGGAGCCAGTTCGTTCTGAAGTTCGTGTAAAATGGGATGTTGTCTGGTCCCATGGATGCTGTGTTTTTGGCTTTAGAGTGTGCTGCTTTTACCTGTGAAGTTGTGTTTACGGTGACTTTGCATTCTTCCTGTATAGATATGGGCCCTTTAGGGGGTGAGAAGGGGGGGGAGGGGTAAAGTTAGCACTGATCCTTTCGGCCAGGATGTTGGCAATATCAGTTGGTTCTGTAATTTCTGTGCCATTGTGCTCTAACTCAGAGCAGATCTGGGTGTTGCCATTGAGACTTTTGACATAGCTATAGAATGCTTTGTGGTTGTCCTTAGAATCAGTGGCAATCTTGTTTTCATAGCTAGCTTTGGAGGATCTTATAAGGGATCTCAGCTTCTTGCTGAGGCTGTCCAGGGAGCTCCTCTACTCATGGGATTTTACTCTCTTTTGCAACAATTTCTTCCTTATGTTGTAGATGTAAATGTAAATGAGAAAGAGAGATATATGTCATCCTGTAGATGCTGAAAGGAGCAGGTCTCATGTAAAGGACAATGTCCAGCCAATGGAATGTTTTCTGCAAAATGTAAAAAGTTAAACAGCTATGCGGAACGACTGTGTAAGACTTTTAGTAAAACAAATACAAGAGAAAGTACAATTTTGTACCTACCATAAATGTAGATGTTCGAGTGTATACATTGCTGCAGTCATTACACTTGAGTTATCCTGCCATCAGGCGGTTCTCCAGCCGGCCTGAGTTCCAAAGTCTTGGTCCGGCATCAGTTGCTGTCGCCTCCTCCCTGACGTCAGTGCGCCAGGGGTATACAAGATGCAGCCGATGCCATTTTCTTCAGTTTTTCTTGCCCCAGATGTCCGGTGCCCCCAAGAGGTAGGCAATTCAAATTGCTAATAAAACATACATAAGAAAAGCAATAAACAACATTCAGTTAGCAGCAAATACTCCCCATAGGTAGTAAAGGGTAGAAGACATAGGTACGTACCAGTAAATAAGAGGAGAAGGAGGGTAACTTGGACTGCAGCAGTGTATACACTCGAACATCTACATTTATGGTAGGTGCAAAACTGTACTATGTTCATTGTGTTACACTGCTGCAGTCATTATACTTGGGTAGAATCCCAAAGCTGAGGTAGGGTGGCTGGTTCTATAAGGCCATGCAGCACTGCAGTGGCGAAGCCAGCTCTGGATTTAGAGTATAGAGTCAGATGGTAATGCTTGGTGAAGGTATGTACAGAACTCCAAGTTGCTGCTTCCAAAATATCTTTGGTAGGTACTCCTCTGAGGTAGGCAATTGAAGTGGCTATTGCCCTGGTGGAGTGAGATCTAATGCTGTTAGGCACAGGTTTCCCATGTTGTATGTAGCAGAAACGTATACAGTGTCCTATCCATTTTGAAATTGTCTGTTTTGAAATGGCTTTTCCCTGTGCTCTGTTTTCTGTACTACGGTGGTGGTGCTGCGGTAGCGTTATCGCCTCACAGTTAGACATTGCCTGTTCGATTCTCAGTTAGAGTGTCTTCTGTGTGGCGACATGCGTGAATGGGCGTTCCTTTGTTGAAGGTTGTGCGTTAGGCCTGGCAAGCCAGCACGTAAAAATCTACTGCCAATCATTAGGGGACCGGAGTTCCGCTGTGGCGACCCCTAACCGGGAAAAGCCGAAAGACACAAACAAAATTGCTCAAATTTTCTGAAAGCTTTGGTATTGTCCAAGTAGAAGTGTAACTGCCTGTGTATGTCCACAGAATTCTGTGGATTTGGATAAAAAGTTGGCAAGTGAATAGTTTGGTTTAGAGCCACACTTGATACCACCTTTGGCATAAATGTAGGGTTAGTTCTTAAAGACACCCTGTCTTGATGGAAAATGATGAAAGGTTCCACTGCCATTAGTGCCTGTAATTCTGAAATTCTTTGTGCTGATGTTATTGCCAGGAGCAGAGCAGTTTTCCAAGAGATACATTTTAAATCTGCTGTGTTAGCTGGCTCTAAAGGAGGTAAAGTTAATTTTTCCAACATGAAGTTGAGGTCCCAAGTTGGAGTAGGTGCTCTATGGGGCGCCATTTATCCGAGTAGGCTTTCCTGGTAGTAGGCCTTCTGGCCTCCAGAATGACATCCATAACAGCTTTGGTGAGATGCACTGCTTGCTTGACTAAAGAATCTTCCATGCAGCTAGATTTAAAGTCTTTAGCTGGCTGTGAAGTATCTGATTGTTGTGCTGAGTCAGCAGATGTGGTATTTGAGGCAAAATCCAGGGTGGTCCTTGTGCTAAGTTCTTTAAGATTGGGTACCAGTGCTGGCGTGGCCAGTCTGGTGCAATCAGGATCACCTTTGGCTCTTCTTGCCTGGCTTTTATGAGTACCTTTGGAAGGAGAGGTAGTGGTGGGAAAGCATAAACTTGTAGAATTCTCCAGCTGAATGAGAGGGCACCCACTTTCCATGCTTGTGGATGGTAAGTCCTTGTGCAGAATTTCTGTAGCTGGCAGTTCATTGGTGATGCAAACAGATCTATGTCCGGGCTCCACCATTTCTGTGTTATCATTCTGAATACTTGTGGATTAAATTCCCATTCGTGGGGATCCATGATGTTTCTGCTTAAGTCGTCTTGCCAGTGTGTTTTTCTCTCATGGCAGGAATTGTGCTTGCAGATGAACTTGGTAGTTTAGAGCTGTGTTCCACAAGGTCATGGCTTGTCTGCAGAGGGGGTAAGAGTGAGTGCCCCCTTGCTTGTTTATGTGCTACATAACTGTGTGTTGTCTGTCTTTAGCAGTAGTTGTCCTTGATGCAGCAGGTCCTTGAAGGCTATAAGGGCATTTTGTACAGCTAGCATCTCTTTTTGATTGATGTGAAGATGCCTTTCTTCTGCGGTCCACTTGCCCTAAATACATTTTCCTGCCATGTGTGCTCCCCCAGGTGTAATCCGATGCATCTGTTGTCAGTGTTTGCCTGGCTGTGGGATGAGTAAATTGCTGTCCCTTGTTGAGGTGACAAGCTTGAGCTCACCATCGAAACTCCTGCTGAAGGCTAGGGATTAGTGGTATAACTGTTTCCAAACTTTGACAGTGTTGTGATCAGACATTCTTTAGGTACCATTGAAGTTTCCTCATATGCAGTCTGGCATATGGAATTAGTAGTATGCAAGATGCCATGTAACCCAAGGCCTGCAGAATTTTTCTTGCAGGGAGATGGGTTCTTGTTGCCATCAATTGAAAATATTGAGTCAGCTGTCTTTGCTTGTTTGGTGTGAGATAAGCCATCTGGGCTGCTGTATTCAAGCTGGCACCCAGAAATATTATCTCTTGTGAGGGCACTAGTTTTGATTTCTTTTCGTTTACTGTGTACCCTGGGCAACTTAATAACTTTTTTACAAATTCCAGATGCTTTAGAAGAAATGTCCTTGCTCTCTGCTTGAATCCAGGTACGGATAAATTTGAATTCCTTTCTGTCTGCAATATGCAATTACTGGTGCCAGGCACTTTGTGAAGACCCTGGGCGCAGTAGATAAGCCAAAGGGCAGAGAAGAGAATTGATAATGCATTGAACCATCTATGAATATGAGATATCTTCTGCAGTTTTGTCTGATAGGGACATGCAGGTATGCCTCCTTGAGGTCCAAGGTTACGAGCCAAGCTTTCTTGCCCAGCATGAGAAGAAGCTGCTGTAGCGTCAGCATTTTGAATTTCGGAACATCCAGGTAGGTGTTTAGAGAAGAAAGATCCAGAATGGGCCTCCAGGCTTTGTCCTTTCTGGGGACCAGAACGAGTCTTGAGTAAAATCCTTGTCCTTGCTCCTGTGGTGGGACCTTTTGAATAGCTCTCATGTCCATGAGTGTTGTTATTTGCTTTTGAGCCTCTGCCCATTGATTTGGTGGCAGATTTGGCATTCCTTTTAACCTGGCAGAGTGTGAAAGTGGAACCTGTAACCTTGAGATACGATGTTGAGAACCCATTTGTCTTTGGTGATCATATGCCAATTGTGATAGAAAAGTGCCAGTTTTCCTCCCAAGGGGGCTGCCAAGAGAGAGCTGTTTGGCAGCTGTAGTGGGAAGTCATTGGGGTTGTTTTTTATATGGTTGGGCCTGTCTTCCCCTTCTTTCTGGCCTGATGCACCCCATTGTCGAGGCCTGTACGGACCTTGTGCTTGACCTCTACCTCTTGGACGTCTGTATCTGCCCCTTTCAGGTCTGTCTGTAGCTGGAAAGGACCAATTTTTTGTTGTCCAATTTCTGCTAAATCGAGGAGGCTGAACCTGTAAGAAATCCTTCACGGTTTGCATAGATTTTGCCTTATCCTCCATTTTCTTTAATACCTCTTCTGCCCTAACTCAAATAACACATCCTGCTGCAAAGGTGCATTCAATAGTTTTGCTTTAACATGATCTGGTAACGTATGTTCTTTTAACCAAGCATGTCTTCTAATGACAGAACCTGTAACTGCTGCTCTACAGGAGGCCACTAAAGTATCAAAACCACATTGCAAAGTATGTTTTCCCACTTGTTCAGCTGCATGCAATAAATCCTGCATTTCCTTAAAATTAGGAGGATCTGAATCTGGAAGCATTTTTTGTTTCAACTGAGACATCAAAAATTGCTGATTTTTTAGCATGTGAAACTAGCAATTTAAGGCCCTCATTGCTAAAGTTGCAGACGCATATACTTTCTTCCCCCATCTGTCTAATGCTCTGGAATCTCCGTCAGAGGGGACTGAATTCTTTGCTGATGAGGCCTTAACCCCTTTGGGTCCCTGAGAAATAGTTTCAGGGTCAGCAACAGGGCTTTTATGAAGGAATTTGTGTGAGTCAGGGACTCTGTAGTATCTATCAGGCTTAACTGGGGCTGGAGGTAAGGAATCAGGATTTAAACTGGATTCAGTATACACATCATCCACAATATCTAACACTCGCGGAATGGCAAGGGGTCGGTGTTGAGGTAATAAAAGGAAGTCTCTGAGCCTTTTCTTGGATTCAGAGTAATCCTGGCCTTCCCAATGGAAATGCTCCCTCATGGTATGTAAGGATTCCCCAAAGGAGTAGTCCTCAGGCGGAGAGGCTGATGGAATTGATTCCTCAGCATCAGAATCCTCATAAGGAGGTAAGGAATATCCTAGGTCAGAGGATGAATCTGAAGAGATGGACACCTGGTCGGATGAGTCATAGTCTGCATCCTGTCTAGGCCTTTTATCAGGAGGGGGATGGGACCCCCTGATCAGAGTGATTAGGTCTTCGGCCATTTTGAGCATTTGTTTCTTAGGCATGGAGGCCTGTCCTGGAGAATGCTGTATTTGCTTCTTTGTTTTTAAAGGAAGTTTAGACTTAGCAGAAGGTTTAATGCTTCACTGAGTAGGTCTGAAGACACCCTCTGTAGCTGCGGGTTTGCTCAGCTACTCCGAATCCCTCTGAAGGGATAGCTTCGGTAGGCTGAAGGTCTTGAGCATCCGAAGGCCCAGCCAACTCCACGTGGGAGTCAGTGGCAGCCTATGGTTCTACAGAAGCGGTTGTCAGGGGCTGCGAAGGTGCCTCGCTGAAAACAGGAGAACCGGCGACTGGCCTAAAAGTGGCTTTGTCGTCTGTTTTGGGCCTCGGATGCCTATCCTTGTCTTTGCGCTTTTTATGTATTCCGGTCATCGGAAGTTCTGACGGCATGGTGTAATTGAATTTTCTGCCAAAATAATGTCGAGCAAAATCAAACCGACGTTTAATAGTGCGCTTGTTAAACCTAGCACAAAACCGACAACCAGTAACGTCGTGGTACGGGCCTAGGCATGGGATACAATAAGAATGGAAATCCTTATGAGCTATTTGCTTCCCACAACAAATACAGTTATTAACTTTTACTGACATCAGTCTGAGGCAAGAAAAAGTTTCCCCAACGGGGTACTTAGCTTTGAGAAGACTTCGGTTCTGGATTCGGAATGAAAATCTCAGGAGTCGGCCGACCGGCACTTGCGAACTGCTTTTGCTTCGGGCACCGCGCGGCAAGAAAGACTGAAGAAAATGGCGTCGGCTGCATCTTATATACCCCTGTCGCACTGACGTCAGGGAGGAGGCGACAGCAACCGACGCCGGACAAAGACTTTGGAACTCAGGCCGGCTAGGGAACCACCTGACGGCAGAATAACCCAAGTGTAATGACTGCAGCAGTGTAACACGATTAACATCAGAAAGAAGGCATATGACAAGAGACAAACATGTCAAAAGACAAAGACTCTCTGAAGGACAGCATCTTATCAAAAGTTTAAAAAAAAAATGCAACCTTCTCATATCTATCAGAAGGTAAAGCTCTGTGAGTTGTTAGACAAGACATGCTGTTAAAATCATTCTCAGTTCAAAACAACACTGCTGGACAGTTGCATGTGGCAGAAATCTCATAGGACAAAAATGCTATCTTCTTTTATGAGGTTTCCAATTTACATAAAACAATGTTCATCCACTTTAAGTTCATCTTCAAAACAAATATGTCCTAACACCATCTATACTTCAACTTCCAACCTAACGAGTTTAAGATGTACATTTCGATTCTGCTGACCTAATCTAGAGTCCTTATGAAGGCAACAATATGGACAGACAGTATATGAGTTGGATTATCAGCTCCTGTCTTTATCAAGGACAGGAATAAAATTATCCCTGCTGACATTCCACAGATTCCTGTACCAGATGATCTCAATAGCATTAACAGAGCAGAACAAAGTTTCAGTGTGAACCAGACCATAAAGTGGTTAGACCTTGAGGCTAATATTATTATTATTTGACATTTGTTGACCGGGTTAGTTCAGCTGAGCCGAAGCCCTTTTTCAGTGGAAACCCTGGGAGAAACGCTCCACAAATACAAAATATATATATATATATATATATATATATATATATATATATATATATATATATATATATATATATATATATTACAATGCATAACTACTAAAAAACATAACTAATAAACAAATAAAAGAAGATTAACAATTTAAGGAAAACTGTACAGATTAGAGATATGAGATTGTTAATAGATTCTAAGAATCAGACATGTGCAGGCTATTAAAGTACAGAGTGAAAGTTAAACAAATAAAAAATAAGAACATAAATGACATTCTACATCTTCAGTTCTCCTGCAAAGAAGAAGTGAGAAAGAAAAATGTTGGGAACAATTTTGAGTATTTATGTGAATTGTAAAATGCAGGTACAAGGTAGAGTAAGATGGAAGAAGTAGGAGTAATACAGTGAGTTATGGTGGGAGAGAAAGGAAGTAGGGTGATACAGGTGAGGGAGGGGAGAGGAAGACAGGCTAGACAGAGAGAAGTAGGATCAATCTGGGGGATGATTACACGGACATAGTCTTTTACTGCTTAGGTGTTTTTTAAAGCATTTCTGAACTTATATTTGGATTTAATGATTTGAATGTCAAGTGGAAGTTTATTCCAGTTATCATCTGGTGAATGGTTATACAGGTTTTTGCCGAAGTTGATCTTAGGCTTATATATAGCAAGGAGATGTTGTTCAAAGCTTCAAAGTGTTCTAGACACTCCATCAATTCCACCAATTGTCCTAAAGTGACCACACCAACTGGAATAACAACGCCATTCAACTATCATGAATATAGGTCACATGACAAACAATGTAAACAACGTATATAAATATGATGCTTTCTGTAATCTAGCAAAATTCCATTGCAAGTTCAAATGATATGCTATCAAGGCAGGCATTCTAGTCACCCAAAACAGTCCATCTAGGATGTTCAAGTACTCTCTTACTGAGGATGCTTGCAAACTTTCAGAAAATCATCTAAGTAGTCTGATAGATGGTATACCAGGAGAAATCTGCAACATGTTCTTGCACCCACAATACATTCAAATGAGCTGGAAATGTCATTGTAAACTTGGCCCATTTCATACCTTCCTCAATAACAAACATCTACCTTGTCCAATGATACTTGCACAGTCTAGGACCCTGAATCAAGAGAACTCAGTAAGGATGCCAGACATTAACTGAGGTCCAAAACTGCCATTCAGCTAGGCCATGATTACTAAAGTCAGGTCTGTAGAATGTCATTCAAGAAAGTTTCTGAAAGTTGGGATGAGACATAGAAGGTCACATATACAACATGACAAAGCAACCTTGACTCTAGAGGTAAGTCAGTGAAGTACAAACCTCAAGAAGGCCAACAGATACCTACTGCGCTTTCTGCCAATAAAAAGTGATCTTGGAATATCCACAAAAGCAAAGGAAGATTTCTGATAGATATTAAGAAGAAAGTCGAACTTACTCAGAAACCAGTCATGCCAGCATTCCAAATCACAGCCTGCAGGTGTTGGTTCTGATATCTAGGACAAATTGTAAATCAACAAACTTGGCAAAACCCACAAAATGGCAACCAAGAAGCGTGTCTTACAGCCTTATACCCACAGCTAATATATAAAGACTGCATCTTAACTGTTCTAAAAGCTTTGGTGAAATGCTAGAAATGTCAACAGTTTCAGACAAAAGTAGACAATAATCCCCCTTCTCATAAGCGTTAATACACACTTCCAAGCCTTTAAAAAATATGTTGTAAATAATATATTGTGCACTGACAATTACGTTAATCTTAGAATGCAGGACAGAAAATCAACATAATGTAGTCCACAAGTGTTACTAGATTAGAATCTTATTTTTTCAGATTCTAATAATTGCTGTATTATCCTTTAGGAACACAGGAGCACAAGGACACAAGAATAATATTAAGCAAGAGATCAAAGGGACCATAACATGCCTAGCTATATATACACTTAATATACCTGCCACCCTTGTCAAGGAATTAATCCTCCCACTCCCAAGCCATGCAGGGCTGTACATGACAAGCCCAGTGTAAATTTGTGTCCACCTGCCCAGTCGTCAAGATCTACACATCTCAGGCCATCTCCCTCTTACAATACTTAGGCATGAAAAAACAATATCTATGCAATTTTATTAATGAATAGAAGATGGTCATAATCCCTATGATACTGTTAAGTGGAAATTACATCCATGCATGTCATTAATGGTCTCGTAGACTCTTTCACAGAGTTAAAAATGTCATCAGTTTTTCTACAACAGTATAATGCCTCGTGATTTAAAACCTAGGTTTGAAAGGGCACCATCACTTTGTAGAGATACAATGCATGCTGTACCTCATCACAGCTACACTAATAAAATATCATTTCATACACTAAGGCTGGGCTATTAGGGATGAGAGGAGTCTAATCCTGGAGAGACTATGTTTGTGGGTAAATATATTTAAGACAGTGTGTAAACCTCTAGAAGTACAAAAATTAATCACTTATTACAGTCAAGTTAAGAAGTGCCTCATGCAAACCCTCTGGAAGGAGACAGTGATATACATTGAAAACAAGAAGCAAAAAAGATATTTAGGTGAGGGATGGAGTTGGCAAGAATCCAGGAAAGAACAGGGGAATAAGTACAAATTTTCGCAATTCTATCAAGGATCCATTAACTGTTGGGGTTAATTTCTTTCCCAGTTTCAGGAAAGTACAGATAACAGAATCTTAAAACATACATGAAGTCTTACCTGTCTGCAACTTCTATTTCCAGACAAAAACGCTTGTCAATCGCATCTGTATTTTTTTTGACACATGACTTAAGAGTAAGACAATCCATCTCTCCCTGCAAAGCAACAAATGCAGCACATTAAAATAGTAATATTTTTCACAACTTAAAGTATGCCCTACAACATGCCAACAACATACTGTTATAAATGGATATTTTCTGATATGCTAAAATGAGTGGTGGCATTTTGTAAACATGCATGCCTTTCACTTACCACTTCTGTCCTGTCATTCAGGTTTTCTCAGAGAAGTTTAGTTCACTGAACACAACAGACTGAACTACATTATGACATAGGACTGCAAACACTGACTACTGAAGACAAAGATGGACAATGACAAATCCCCTAATACTTTGGGTGGTCACATGTTTTCAATCACAGATACATGATGACTATTAAGCAGGAATTATTACCATGGGACATGGAGGGACTAAAGGGGCAATGGTCCAAACATATACAGCTCTTTTATATTACTGCACTTTAGTGGAGTACTGAAGTCTGGGAATGACTGGGCACAAGTGAAATCCACTCACTAATGGTAATCACATAACTTCAATGCTGAAAATATTTTAAAATGAGGAACGCAAAGCTCCACATGGAGGAATGTGACCGGAAATACTGCAACAAAGTCTAGGTCTGAGAAGTGATATAACCAAGGAGTGACCTTAGCAGTGACAACTGAGAGGTCCACTGATGAATCTCCATGAGAACATTACACAGCCAGTGTATAATCCCTTTGAGCATAATCTTTTCTATAAGGAGGTACTTAAGAAATTAAACTTATAAAATATATGATGTATATCCACTGCAAAGTTTCTATGTGAACATACAAGTACGGTAGCCACAGTACTGTTAAGGTACAGTTAGCCACAACTAACCATATAACATTACTAACCACATCACAGCCATAACACAATGGTGTCATTATGAACATTTATATGTAGAGTAACACCCAGACATGTTCTATCATAGCATAACACACTGGAATTTCCCAGTTCTATAGTATCATTTTTGGATATTGCTGTCCCCCTTAAAAAAACAAAAACAAAAAAAAACAAGAAAACAACATTAATACAACTAATACAGAGGTTGTGAATGTGTGACTATTCGGTACAGTGCTTCCATTCAGGCCGTTATGACACTACAAGGCTTCCCAGTTCATTACAGCCATATGGATTCTACATCTATCATGACTTATGTTGTTACGCTCTTAGGACCCAGCTTTCATGGGTGCAATATTGGGAGAATGAGGGAAATTGTTCAGTCCCATGGAAACAGTGTTCATTTGTCATTTTGTCATTCTAGTCTGCAAAATGACACAAAGGCAGGACATCCATGAGTGGCACTGCTAACTTAAGGTTTATCTGTAACTTGGTGTAGGAGGGGTTACAACTTAACTGCCACAAACCTTCCTCCTGTCTTGTTCTGGGGAGGAAAATCTGGGGTACAGTGCTTCCCCTAGTTATGGCCCTGGAGAAATCTAGCAGCTCTCCTTGTGGTCTCTGGAAAGCAGTGAGATAGATAGAGAGGATATCGTGGGCACAACAGCACTGATATGTGTAACTACAAGCATGCATGCTGTGCAAGTGCATGCAATAGCTGACTACGGGACTAAGCACCTCCGCCAGTATAATCTGTACACCCCAAGTCACCCTCACCTCACTTAAACAGCGTGTCTACAAGCATACTGCACCACTGAACTGTGGTTATAGCAGTGGGGCCATAAAATAATTATGCCACACAGGGAGAAAATTAGGAAATTTACAGCATTATGAAAGCCAGTTCCAGGGAACAGAAGTTGCTTGACACTGTTTCTGTTAAAGTACTAGTCAAAAAGTTCCTAAAAAAGTCTGGAATAGTCTTTCTCACATTTCCAGCTACATTTACATTAGCTAATAACTCCATTGACAACTGTTGGACTTTTTATTTCAATCCATGTAGTTACCTTCAGTTCTATTCCTAAATTAGTTTTACCAAGTACAATTACTGGATCTTAGAAACTGGGCTTAATATTAAATGATATTCTACTACAGAATGAACATTCTTCAACAGGGTGATAATATACACAAAGCCAAATAAAATAAGTCTGCTGCTCCTCAGCAACACAGCAAGAACCTCGAAACATGCATAAAAGCAAAAGAAACAACAGCCATCTTGCTTATGCTCATTAAATATATCTGGCATGCCTAAGACAGTGAGTGTGAAAAAATTATAATAATCAGACTGAAGTAACAAAAAGCACCTGCTATTTCCACTCCCCTCGCTAAGCATAGGTAGTACAATGCCCAGCTTAATAAGCATGGGTTAAAAATGAGTAATGAAAGTAAATGCAACACCAGCAGTAACGTACGATTGTGTGCGTGCGTGTGCTCGTTGTGTGTGTAAGTGTGACAGAGACAGACAGTGCGTGTGTGTGTGTGTGTGTGTGTGTGTGAAAGAGACAGAAACAGTGAATGTGTTTTGGGGTAGGTGTTGTAGGGTGTAACAAACCTGCCTTATGCAGAGGGCCTTACAGCCCTTTCCCTCTACTCAGTCTCCTACAGATTGCTGACATACTGTTAAGTCAAGGAGTACCAGAAATACAACGTCCAGGGACCTGAATTTTTGTCTGTGACATGAAGAGAACATACTGGAGAGACAGATATTTGCCCCGCCTATGGAACAGGTTTCCTATCCATGTGAAATTGAGTTTGTCTACTACCCAGTTTAAGTACAACCTAGGCAAGAGGATGGGGAATAGGAACTTTACATTCAGCCTAGCACCCATGTCTCTAATGGACAGAGGTACCTTATAAATGCCTGGACCTCAGTGTCCTATTTGGATACAGGACATCATTATTCTTTTGGGAAAACTTGGCTAGGCTTAGAAAGGCCACTTGGGTCGTTAGCCTAGTAACAGTCTATGACTCTATGTATTATATGTGTATTACTGTTATATATTTATTTATTTACTCATCTGCTCACAATGTGACATCTGACATGTATGCATCCACAAAAGAGCACAAGCACACACACACACACACACACACACACACACTAGCACAGTTTAAATGATGGAAAAACAAATTTTTTATATGACATCTAAAGTGTACACAGCCAATAAAATGGCTGTGATTGCTAGGGGTGTGTGTGTGTGTGTGTGTATGTAAGTGAAAGCGAGGCATAGTGTTTATATGTGTGTGTGATTTTTAATGTTTGAACTTTGTGTATTACTGTTATTATTTATGCATTTTTTCATTCATTTGTATATACCTCAGCTGTCATATTGTGATCAATCACTAAAGTGGCTGCAATTTACTGTGTGTGTGCATGTGTGTGTGTGTATACCCGTGCACATGCATGTATATGTGTACATCTAATTTTCTGTATTATGTGAAACTGATGCTTTGCTTCTATATCTGTTTATATGTGTGATTGTGTGCAAAGATGTTATTAAATATTTGCTTAACTTACAGTATGGATGTAAAATTCTTCTGCAAAAGTTATTACACATCCTACAGGAACTCTGAAACATTAGGCAGAAGCACTATTTAACATCAAAAATATAAAATATGTATCTATCTATAGCTATATCTATATTGACATAATAAAACAAACATAAAACTATTTATCTGACAGTTTTCTAAATGCAATAATGCCCTCCAGGGTGGGTATTAGTAACAGACGTTCCAGGGGTAGGAAGGCCCAACAGCTGTTGCCTAAGACTTTACAACACCTGGGTGCTCTGTCATTTACCTGTAAAGTCCACCCTGGTTGGTATAATTGCTTCCTTAAAGACACCCACAACTTAAACAAGCTTATTAAAGCAGATGGAAAGTTTAATAATGTTTAATAGTTCAAATATATTTAAAATAATATAATATAAAAAATATAAATAAAGTTTAGAAAAACGAAAAAACTCATAGCTAGCTGTGCTTTCAGACACAAACCTTTATAGCTATAGCAAAGACAGACATTTGGACTTTACATCTTAAAATGATGACAACTTGTGCAGGTTGAAGTATCAACTCAACTTGCTAAATTCAGTCATGCCCTCTTTGGGGAGATGGGGAACTGACTTCTGGGAACTGTGGAAAAGGCTTCCAGAAAGCGTGAAAAAGTAAAATATCTAGTAGTTTGCCATATAAATATTCAAATGGCATACATATAAATCTTCATGCCATAGTTATCAGGTTGCAGGGTGCATTACTAAAATGTTTAGGTGTGCTCAGTGGCAGCAGAGATCACCAAAGTTTGGTAGGGTTATCAGAAATCATCTGGAATAAAATTACATGTGGAGGACTGCAATGTGAGGTTTCCATTATGGCTATATAGCAGTTGGCAAGAGTTGAACTAGGCTGAGATTTAGGAATCCCCCAAAACAAGCAGGTCCCTGAAAGGATGTAAAAGATCCCACAGTACCTATCAAAAAGTGTAGGGGAAGTTCCCCGATGCCCTGGCCAAATTGTCCACAGAAATATAAATACCACTTCAGGTCATCCCTGAAAACAAGCCACACTAGCCTAGTGGGACTGGGCCAGTCAACAAAGGATAAATTAAATTAAAAATAAATAAATAAATAATTCCTGACTGCCTTCCACTTGTATTCTTTCACATATATGAATCCCAGAAACCAGTCCCAATTTACAGTGCAAAACATGAGTTCTCCAAAACTAAACATTGCATTCTCCAGGAGAGATGGACAGATGAATAGCTGGCTGGCTGTGATCTTCTCATAATTACATATGCCTCAGCTCCAAGACTTAGTAAAACACAGGGGCACCAGTTAGTGAGGTCCTCTTCCCATTACTGATATTCTGTAAAATATGCCATTATGTTTTCCTGATAACAACCTAAATTACAGAAGCTTCTATTACTGGAGCATCTCATTGTTAATGGGCCAATATGTGATGATGTGAGGTAGTGCCAGCCACGCCAGAGCGAGAGGGAGTAGGGCAGTGCATGTGTAACATATGCCAGCATACTTAGCTGGAGTTTTGTAAATAATTTTATATCATATGTGTATCAAACTGATTTGTATAGGTGCTTATGTTGAAAATGCATTTGTAAAGGTGCTTGTGTTAAAAAAAATGTACTAATAGACAGTCCTGCTGGATAGAAAAGAAATACACCTGTATGTCAGATTGCACTGTAACTGTTGAAATGAATATATTGCAACAGAGGATACTGGAAGATAAGAGGTTAATCTCAGTCCAGCTAACTTTGAAAAAGAACCTGAAATTAAATTACTTGGTATAAGCCATAAAGACTGCATCTCACAGGTCTGAATGCAGCCAGATATGCAAAGTCTGTTAAAACAAGGAATAGGAATCCTACTGTATTGCCTTTAGTGGTGAACTGATTGCTACTCTGGAAGGGTGGAAGTGACTACAGTTGTTTCAATGGTGTCTGTGATGTATAACATGTGCAACTAAAGTGGTGTTAATGTTGTTTGTTTTTCATTTATATACATGTAAAATTGCCTATGTCATACATGACAATTTAATAAAGATGTTTACTGGGAAAAAAAGAGCTCTCAAAGCACTCTTTTTTGGGAACATGGCAACAAAGACCACTCACCCACATCATCTCACTTTTCTCTATTACACTAATTATTTAGATCACTCAGGAAAATATAGTGAGACTAGTTAAGTATTGTTTTTCTGTATCTGTGTGAATCATTCAATTTGTGTTATTTTTAATATTTCCTGTGAATGAAACTCGGGCGTTTATTGGAAATAGATATTCAGTATTTTCATGTTCTTTTATTATTTTTATGAAATATATTTAAACCTTTCATTGTGGCTGGTCTTTTAAAGAATATTTTAACCTTTAACAGTACTTATATTTATTTGGTAACACTGTGGCCGCTTCTGAAAGTCTTGCTGTTTGGTCAAGATTATCATTGGTATTAGTATTAATTTCACTCAGTATAACTGGATACCCTGTTAAGAGCCTTGGAGTAGCTGGCTTGGAACAATGTTACAGCCTTGGCACAGGTGGCAGAGCAGGTAATCTGTGCCAGCCTTTCTCAGGTGTGTGTGTGTGTGTGTGTGTGTGTGTGTGTGTGTGTGTGTGTGTGTGTGTGTGTGTGTGTGTGTGTGAAAATCAAATCTCAAAGGGTGTGTGTGTCAGCTATGTGGAACAGGGACACAGAGCTCCTTAGTGGTCAGTGTGGATTCTTATTTGGGGCCTGGATAGAGAGAGAGTGTCCATTCCCAGGACTGGAGTGTGTGTTCCCTGTGTGCTCTTAAGGGAAATTGTGCTTGGTGCAGAGAGTTGCATCTGAAAGTACTGTGTGTGCCCATTTCTGTCAAAGTGAACATCCCCCCACCAGTGTCAGTGGTGAGGATTGAGGCTCCTTGATTACTGGCCCAGAGGAGGGATGTCACATATTGTTGAGCAGTGGTGGGATAATAATTGAACTTTTGTAGCCTGTAGACTGTTGTCAATGAAGGTGTCTGTACTCTCAGCAGCCAGAAGGCAAACATACAGAGTTTAATTTTCAGAAAGGTTTTACTGATTTTTTTTGTTAGTTTAGTCAGGGAAAGCAGGCAAAGATGTCAACAGCGGATTATGGCAAGATGATAAAGAACCAGTTAGCCAAGGTGTGTGAAGCCAAAGGACTGGTGCATGCCAACTTGACTAAAGAAGAAATGATTTCAGCCTTAATTACAGCTGCAACACGACCAGCCTGGTGATGGGCAGTTGTAGCCCTCAAAACAAAACAGTTCACCTTTTCCTCAGAAGAATTAAAAAACAATCTGGAGTTAGAGAGACTTGAAGTGAAGGCCAAATATTTGGAATTAGAATCAGTGAAGAGGCTGCGGCAAGCAAAATATATATAATTAGAATCAGCAGAGAGACTGTGGCATTTGGAGGCTGAAGAAAATGAGAAACAGCGCCAACATGAGAGGAAGATGCTGACTTTTCATCAGCGTCATGGAGGTAATGGGAAAGGTAATACCCAAACCCCAGCAGCAATAAAAGTCAGTACATTTCGTCCAGTTTACAGAGGGTGATAATTTTTGATAGTTTTACTGATATATTTGAAAGGGTATGTAAACAGTACAATGCTGACCAATGGCTCTGGGTACAGTTCCTGACCCCCTTACTCCATGGCAAAGCTATAACTGCCATTTCTAAATTGTCTGATACTGATTGTTTAAACTATGATAACGTTAAACAATTTTTATTAGAATGTTTTAAGTTAACACCTGATGCTTGTGAACACAGACCCATGGCAGATGAAAATGTATGTGATTATATTGCCGAGTTCAGCACTTATTTTCATAGGTGGGTGAGTGGGTGTCAGATCACCACTTTTTAAAGGCTGGCAGACCTTTTGGTGAGGGAACAAGTCCTTAGCACTTTGCCTGAGGACATGAGAATCAGGCTGGCAGACTGGAAGTGTAACTCTGCAGATGAGCAGGGAAAAAGGGGACCTCTACTTAGCAAGCAAGGTATCACTGCACAAGAAGGGGATACCCAGTGCTGCATATGGATATAAGGGAACCCACGGTGGGCAGCCTAAACCACCCCAACATAGTCTACCAGTAACAGGGAAGCCACTAGTTCAGGTACATGGCCAGGATCAAGGTTTAGACATTTTAAATGTAACCAAGTGGGCAATGTAGCAAACAGATGTCAATGAAAGGAAGATGGGAAACAAAAGGTGGGGGAGCCAGCAAGTGGGAATAAGAGTATGCCAGTGGTAAGTTGTCTGGAGACAACATGAATACCAAACTATCAGAAGAGGTCACATCCTATCTTAGTGGATGGAAAACAGGCCACTGCTAAGACAGACACAGCCTTTGACACAACCATTGTGAAACCTGCAGTGGTTAAAGCGGAGCAGTACTTGCCTGGACAGTCTACTGCAGTCAGAACTTTAGGAGGGACCCATTCCAAATAGCTCTTGCCAGGGCTCACCTTGACTGGAAGGGTGGAAAAGATATCAAGCAAGTAGATGTGTTTGAGGGTATCTCTGCAGATGCCTTGATAGGGGGATGATTTTGATAATGCAGTATCTTGTGTGCATGCAGTTACACACAGTCAAGCCTGAGAACAGGCATGTGGGTCTGGTAGACAGGAGAAGACTCAGACAGACCCCACACCTGAAGCCAGGGCTGGTGAGATGGCTATTTCTGGGAGGGGAGCTACCTTGTAGCAGTGAGCCTGAAGGTGAGCCACAGCTGCTGGTAGGTAGTGATGTTCCATTGGAAAGAGTGACTGCAAGGGCAGAGGTGAGTGGTAGTAGCCAGGCTGACAGTCAGGCACCTCTGTCAGAGAATTCCAGACTTCCTGTGGAAAGGGAGCTGAGAAGGGTCACAAAGGCAAAGTTGAGACATGCTCATCTCTCGGAACCTACATTATGAGGCTTGAGGGAGGTAGCTAAGGAGGCACCTGAGTCTCAAGGAAAAGGGGAGTCTGTACACTGGAACAAAGGGTTACTGTATAGAGAGTGAACCTCTGAGGCAGGGCTAGTGGGTGAGGTAATACAGCAATTGGTAGTGCCCAGAGCCTACCGTATGTCACTTCTAGTCATAGCCCATGATATTCTCTTTGAAGATCATATGGTCATAAAGCATACTAAAGAGATGTATTATGCAGAACTTTTATTGGTCTGGGATTGTAAAGGATGTAGCAGGGTACTGCAGGAACTGTGAGCAGTGCCAAAAGGTAGGCAAGGCAGGTAACAAAGTCAAAGCTCCTTTGATGCCTTTGCCTGGGACTGAGGAGCCATTTCAGAGGGTAGCTATGGATATTGTGGGGCTTCTGAGTACCCCAAGTTCCACTGGGAAGAAGTATATTCTGATAAAAGTTGATTATGCTACTAGATACCCTGAGGTGGTGGCTCTGTCCTCCATTGAGGCAGAGAAGGTGGCAAATGTTTTGTTAGAGATTTTTAGCAGGGCAGGTTTCCTGATAGAAATACTGACTGACAGATGTGCCAATTTTATATCAGACTTGCTGGCTTGTCTGTGAGAGCACTGTGGGGCGAGGCACCTAAAGCTAGCTACGAAAATAAAATCATCACTAATTCCAAGGACAATCACAAAGCATTCTATAGCTGTCAAGAATCACGATGGCAACACCCAGATCTGCTCTGACATAGGCAAGAAAATTACAGAACCAACTGATATTGCCAACATCCTGGCAGATAGGTTCAGTGCTAACTTTGCCCCCCCCCCCCTCACTCCCTAAAGGGCCCATATCTATACAAGAAGAATGCAGAGTCCCTGTAATCACAACTACTCAGGTAAAAGCTGTACTCTCTAAAGCCAAAAACACAGCATCCATGGGACTGGACAACATCCCAGGCTGCGTTTTACACGAACTTCAGAATGAACTGGCTCCCCACTTAAGCACCATGTTCAATAATAGCCTCGCATCAGGCTTTCTGCCAACTGAATGGTGCACAGCAACAGTTATCCCACTCCACAAAGGGGGAGCCACCACTGATCCTGGGAACTATCGACCTATTAGCCTGATGAGACATTGGTAACCTCCAAACTATGGATCCCACCCACTTCAGGTTTGTGAAAGGCAGATCATGCCTCCTAAACCTGATCAACTTCTTTGAGGCTGTCACCAAAGCCGTAGATGAGGGTAAGGTAGTTCACACAGCCTATCTTGACCTCGCCAAGGCTTTCAACACCATCTCCCATTCTGGAATTATAGCTAAACTCACTAAACTTGGTATAAATCCCTACATCACAAGATGGGTTGCCCAACTGGCTCACTGACAGAACCCACACTGTAAAAGTTGCAGACTCCAAATCTGACCTCAAAGCTGTGACAAGTGGAGTACCACAGGGTTCCGTCCTGGGACCTCTCCTGTTTGGTATCTACTTCTCTGAAGTACAGGCTAACACAGAAGGCTTCTGGCTAATGAAGTTCGCAGATGACTGCAAACTAGGAGCCATAGTCAAGTCCCCAAATGATGTGGACATCCTACAGAAGGTCCTCGCTGAGACAGATGCCTGGTGTCAGAGCCATGGCCTCAAGCTCAATGCCAAAAAGTGCAGTGTCATCCCCTTTGGTAAAAACTCTGTACCCATAAACTACCACAAAGGCATAGTCTACTTAATGCCGAATGTGTGATAAGAGACCTTGGGACCCAAGTGGACAGTAATCTCTCCTTTGATAATCACATCACCACAGTAGTCAGGAAATCCTTCTATGTGGCACACCTCATCACAAAAGGGTTCTCATCCAGGAAAAAAAGAGGTCATTGTTCCCCTCTACTCGACACTCATTAGACCCATTATAGAGTACAACGTCCCTTTTGGAATGTATCTCACAAGACATCTGCAGCAGCTGGAAAGGCCACAGAAGTACCTCACAAAGAGGATTACTGACCTCAAAGAAATGTCCTACACTGACCGCCTCAAAAAACTCCAGCTTTACTCCGTAGCATACCCCCTACTCCAAGGTGATCTCTGCCTAACATATAAATCTATGTCAAACCCGGAGCTGATGGACATGCTACACCTAAAGAAATCCAAATCCCTCCGAGCTACACACTCTAGGGACCTAAACCTTGTCACCACAATAAACAGGACATGCTGGAGAGATAGATTCCTTTTCCCAGAGACTTCCCATACTCTGGAACATACTACCCATCTATGTCAAGCAAAGTTCTTCAATAGCACTCTTCAAGAAAAATCTTGATGAGTGTATGGAAAATAGGAAATGCACCCCGGGGATCACTTCTGTGTCTCTGCTCAACTGTGGCACAGGAAAATAACTTTCTTGGGTGGCGTAAGCCAGGGAACCTTGTTGGCTAGGTTTATGTAGGCCCTTGGGCCGATAGCCTAGTACCTACCTATGAATCTAAGACCACCCCCTACCATACCCAGACTAATGGTCTTGTAGAGAGGTTAAACTCTACATTAAATACCATGTTATGGGCATTTTCTGACTAGTTCAAGAGAGAGTGGGACAAATATTTGCCCCATCTGCTGTTTGCATACAGAGAGGTACCCTAGAAATCCACAGGTTTTTTTACCCTTTGAGTTGCTGTATAGGCATAGGGTGAGGGGGCTTTTAGAGTTGATTCGTCATGAGTGGGAGGGTAAGTGTGATTCTCACAAGGAGTCCCAAATCTCAGCACATGGCTTAGAACCTCATGGGTTTGGCCCAGGAGAACCTGGCAGGAGCCTAGCAGCAGAAAAAGGTCTGGCATGAGAGCAATGCTTGAGCCCAAGAGTATGCTGTGGGGCAGCAGGTTATGGTGCTTATTTCTATTGGACACAGTAAGCTGCAGGCAGCTTGCTAGAGACCCTTCAAACTGGTAAGGAAGGTCAGTGATGTTAACTACATGGTGAACCTGCTAGGGAGGAGGCAGAGGAACAAACTGTATGATGTCAACATGATGAAGCTTACCATGACAGGGAGGCCCTGGTGCTAAATACTTGCAGCGGATGGCAGGAGAAGTCTGAGGGGCATCTGGGACTGATCTCAGTGAGGCTCGGATTGATACCGCAGTGGAAGGAGTAGCAATGTCTCAGCGGCTATCTCCTTCCCAGGTTCAAGAAATCTGAGAACTGTTACAGGAGTTTGGGGGCATGTTCACTGTGAAACCTGGGTGCACTGACCTGGTGCAGCACCATGTGGATACACAACCCCAGAGGCCTATCAAGCAGGCCCCTTACAGGGTACCTGACTGAGTCAGTCAGACGCTGTGAAAGGAGATACAGGAAATGTTGGAAGTGGGGGTAATCCAGGATTCCAGCAGTCGCTGGGCCTCCTCAGTGGTGCTGGTACCAAAGAAAGATGGCAGCACCAGGTTTTGTGTGGACTACAGAAAACTAAATAGTCACACACATTCAGATGCTTGCCCATGCCTAGGAGAGATGAAGCCTTAGAGCAGCTGGGTGGGGCTAAGTATCTGACCACTACTGATCTGACCAAGGGCTACTGGCAGGTGCCCACGACTCCCACCACTAGGGCAGGTCAGCCTTTGTGACTCCTTTCAGATTATACAAATTCACAAAGATGCCCTTTGGGATGACAAATGCCACAGAAACATTCCAAAGGCTGACAGATTGTATCTTAGCAGGAGCAGAAGATTGTGCCCTTACCTAGACAATATTGCTGTCTACAGGCATTCCCGGCAAGAGCACCTTCAGTATGTCAGGTATGTCCTGGGCAGACTGCAAAGGGCAGGGATGACCATTAAGCCCAGTATGTGTCAGGTCGGTATGGCAAAGGTCTCCTACCTGGGACACAGAGAGTGGGGAGTAGTAAGATCAGGCCAGAACCTGCCAAAGTGGCGTGGCCTGCCCTTGTTACCAAAATGCAGATGAGGGCATTCTTGGGGACAAATGGGGTACTATAGAAAGTTTGTTTCCAATTGTATTACAATAGCTACTCATCTCACACAGCTGACAAACAAAAACAGGTCAGATAAGGTAGTGCAGAATCGAGCCTGCAAGCAGACATTCCAAAAGCTTGAATTTGGGATGACCCTCTGTGTTATCCAGTCCAGATTACAGCAAAGATTTAGTTGTGCAGGTGGATGCTTCAAACAATGGGTGGGTGCTGTACTCAGGCAGGTTTCCTCAGAAGGAGAAGAGCACCCACTTGTATCTCAGTCATAGACTCCAACCCAGGCAGGAATGTTATGCAGCTGTAGAAAAGAAATATCTAGCCATAGTATGCTCACTGCAGAAACATCAGTCCTATCTCTATTATCTGGATGGAAGGAAATTTTCTGTGGTTACAGACAGCAATCCCTTAACAAGGCTATATCAATCCAGTCAGCAACATGCCAAGTTATTAAGGTGGAGCCTAGGGCTGCAAGCATATGACTTGACAGTGCAGCACCATAGTGGAGTCAGCAATGCCAATGCAGATGGGCTGTCACGGCAGGGTATGGGTTAATGTATTCCCAGACAGGCTCATTCCTCTCAAGCAGGGTTTCTGCAAGGTCACTTGAGAAACTAACTTGAGTCTTCAAAGGGGAGAATCCTTTCAAGCAGGGTTTCTGCAAGGTCACTTGAGAAACTAATTTGAGTCTTCAAAGGAAGAGAAATGTGATGATGTGAGGTAGTGCCAGCTATGCCAGACAGAGTAGGATAGTACATGTGCAACATATGCCAGCATACCTAGCTGGAGTTTTGTAAAGAATTATATGTCATATGTATATCAAACTGATTTGTACAGGTGCTTGTGTTGAAAATATATTTGTAAAGTTGTGTTAAAAAATGTACCAACAGTGGGTCCTGATAGACAGAAAAGAAATATACCTGTATGACAGCCTGCATTGTAACTGCTGAAATGAATATATTGCAACAGAGGATATTAGAAGAGAAGAGGTTAATTTCAGTGCAGCTAACTTTGAAAAATAACTTGAAATTAAATTACTTGGTATAAGCCATAAAGATGGCATTTCTCAGGTCTGAATGTAGCTAGAGACGCAACATCTATGAAAACAAGGGCAAGACATACTGCTGTATAGTCCTTAATGGTGAAGTAATTGCTACCCTGGAAGGGTGGAAGGGTTGAATTGTTTTTCCAGATGCTGTAACACATCTTAGCAAAGCTCTACAATTGTGTACTGTGACACATATGTGCAAAATCCTGGTTCAGCTTCTAGTAAAGATGGTAGCATGGGAACCACAGAATTAGGTGACCAGATGTGATGATCAGTACATCAATGGGCCCAGACAATATTCCAGGATGCCTTTTAAATAGCATGAAACATGACTTATCAGGGCCTCTGGAATTACTATTTAACTGTAGCCTGCAAACAGGCTTCGTGACTCATGAATCGAGAAAGGCAATAGTCATCATTCTGCACAAAAGTGGGCCACCTACAGAACCATATGCACAAAAGTGGGTCATCTACAGACCCATAAGTCTCACTAGTCTTGTATGTAAAGTCATGGAAAGAATTGTCATGGAGATGGTCAACAGAGATATAGTAAACCTCCAGACAATGGACCCACCCAAGTTTACTTTGGTCAAGGCAGATCGTGCCTACTCAACCTGGTGGACTTCTTTGAGAAGGTCAGCAAAGCAATGGATGAGGGCAGAATTGTTCACACTGCCTACCTTGACCTGGCCAAGGCATTTGACACAGTACCCCACTCAGGCATTGTTGACAAACTCAAAAGGTTAGGTACAAACCCGTATGGCACCCGGTGGATAGCCAACTGGGTCATAGACAGGACCCAGGAAGTTAAAATTGGGGAGTCCACCTCTACAAAGAGGCCAGTCACAAGTGTAGTCCCTCAGGGATCAGTCCTTGCACCACTCCTTTTTGGAATTTACTTCTCAGAAGTCACGGCCAGTGTCAGTTGTCTCTGGGTGACTAAATTTGCAGATGATTGCAAATTAGGAACCATCACTGAATCTCATACTGACACAAATCTTCTCCAGGAGGGGCTGACAAAGACAAACAAATGATATCAGAGCCATGGACTAAAACAAAATGCCAAGAAATGCATAATAGTATCTTTTGGGAAGTCATCCATCCCTGGTAATTATTGTATTGAAAACACATCCCTTAGAGTTGACCCAGTAGTCAGAGACTTAGGGACACACATAGATAGTAATATAGCCTTTGACCAGCACGTGTCTGCAGTGGTGAGGAAATCATTCTATGTTGCACAACTTATAAACAAAGATATAACATCTAGGTCCAGGGAAGTCACTGTTCCACTGTATTTGGCATTCATTAAGTACAATGCCCCATTTGGTATGTACCTAACCAGGCATATCCAACAACTGGAACGTCCACAGAGGTTACTCACTAAAAGAATACAGGGCATAAGTAAAATGTCATATGGAGACTGCCTTAAGGCCCTGTCCCTGTACTCTGTCTCCTACAGGTTTCTGAGGGGAGATCTATGTCTGGCATACAGGGCATTGTCAGATCCCACTCTAATTGTTGTTTGTTTGCTTGTTATTTCCCTGAAATGCTAATACCACCTAAACCGCGGCTTTTCAGCGCTTCTGTGGATCCCTAGTGATATCTGCATTGCTTACTGTACTTATTTCCTTGTTTCACTTGAAAGAAAGTTACTGTTTGTCATTTTTGTATTTAAGTTACCTGTAACACATTGCATTTAAGTTACCTGGCACTTGCTCACTAAAGCAATTATATAAGTCAGCACTAAAAAAATAAAAGCACTACACCCTCACAAACTCCCCTTGAGTACCTTGTTCCCCATTGGCCCTTTTTTTTTCCAATTATAAAGGAATTCCCAATACTATTCTAGCATGTCCAAAGGTCAGTTGTCAATCTCCTCTCCGGTCCAGCTGGTGAATCTGGGAATCTTGAGGCAATGTTACAACTGCCTCATGTACACAGACAACCCTCTCCTTCTCCCAACAAATTCCAACACATGTGAGAGATGCATCCATATAGCCAAAATGGAGGCTAAGCTCTCTCAACTCAGTACTGGCGTAACCAGTTAGGAGGAGAACGAAACCACACTCACTACAATTCCAGTCTCACATAGACCTACCACGACAGCAAACCAAACACATAAACACACACATAAACACACAAAAACATACTCGGAGGCTCTAAATAAAAATCTGCCTAAGCAGCAGAGACCACCAAAGCAGACACCCAAGCAACCGCTACCCCAAAACAAAACACATGCAACACATAGCTCACAAAGCCAGTGTGCCAAACAGTCACATCCCTTAAGGCTAAACAACACACCTGATACACTTGTAATAGGTGACTCTGTAGTCAGGCACACTGACGTCCCGCTCACCAGGCTGAACAAGGAGAAGGTCACGGTGAGCTGCCTGTCGGGCGCTAGGATCCGCCACATAACACAAGCACTCAGGTCACTCCAAGGCAAGTACAAATATGACTCAGTCATTGTCCATGCTGGTGTGAATGACCTGAGACGTACCTCCCTGGACTACATGAAAAGAGACATAGAGGAGCTCTCTGAGCATGTGGCCCAGGCCGGTATGACCCTGACCTTGAGTAGCATCTTACCCTCACCAAGAATGATGCCACAATATGAAGACAAGATGATCAATTTCAACAATTGGCTTAAGTATTGGTGTCATTCAAAGGGGATCCAATGCCTGTCAGCCTGGGATGACATGCTCAACAAGCCACGATGCTTCACTAGGGACGGCTTGCACCTGTCACCACTGGGCTTTTGGATATTGGCAAAGGCTCTTGCTAACCCCATAGTGCCTTTTTTAGGCAAGGCTCAAAAGACAAACCCACCTCCATAGGTATCACAAGGGATAAGAAACTAAGAGTAATGCTACTCAACGCCAGAAGTCTAAACCTCAAGATGCACACACTCGAAACTCTCCTTAGCATGGAGAACATCGATATCTGTGCAGTAACAGAAACCTGGTTCAAGGCTCCCGTGAGCACCCCAGCACTACCAGGTTATACCTCATACCATGCTTTTAGCCCCAAAACTTGGGCCGAACCACAAAAGGAGGGGAGTATCAATATTCACAAAGATACCTACACCTCCAGGTTGGTGGCACAGCACGAAGCATCAGAGACTATCCATGTGCAACTAACAGTGGGTAAAACTGCCTTCCAGTTTATAGCCTGCTACAGACCACCCTCCCAAACCCAGGAACCCCACTCGGCCTTCCTGAGAACACTGGAAAATATGAAGGTCTCTCCAAACACCATTATATTGGGCGACTTCAACTACCCAAACATAGACTGGGAGCATTACTCTAGCTCCAACACCCTAGCCCAAAGGTTCCTAGAATTTATAAACTCAAATGCTATGGAACAACTTGTTACCACTCCCACAAGAGGGGAAAACATACTGGACCTGATCATCACCAACATGGGGACTCTATGCTCCAGACCAGAAGTGTATCCCACACTGGTAAGATCAGACCATAAACTAATCTCACTGGATATTCACATCCCGACCCCACCTCCTGCCCAGAAAACCACAGTGAAAAACTTCTCTAAAGCAAATTTCACACTCCTCAAAACTGAGGTGGAATCCTTCAAAGCTCCAGGGCCTGTGGAAAATACAGCCCAGACCGCAGAATACTTTATAAATGCATTCTATGAACACCTTCAGGAATGCATGGATCATGCAATCCCAAATAAAACCAAGACCCATTCCTCCAAAGGCAGACGTCCTCTCTGGTGGACCCCAGCCATAAACAAACTATACAATAGAAGGAGGAAGCTACTAAATGATGGAGCAAAATCCCAAAAAGGGAAGGCATCTCTGATCAGTATTAGCAAAAAACTACGGGCACTCATAAAATCGTCTAAGGCCAGCTTGGAGAGAAAAATTGCACAGGACACTAAGGATAATCACAAGGCTTTCTTTAGTTATGTTAGGAACCTGGGTGGGAATTCCCAGATATGCTCAGAATTAGTCCAAAATGACAAAAAATACACCGAACCCACAGACATTGCCAACATCCTAGCTGACAGGTTCAGCGCAAACTCCCCTCCCACCAAAAGGGCAAATATCTATCCCAGCAGAGTGCTGCCCCCCTGACATCTCAGATGCTCAGGTAAGAGCCACCCTATCCAAAGCAAAAAACACAGCATCAATGAGACCAGACGGTGTCCCGGGCTGCGTCCTACATGAACTCCAAGAAGAGCTAAACCCAAACATAAAACTACTGTTCAATCTCAGCCTTACTACAGGATATGTACCCAAAGAGTGGCGTACAGCAACAGTGGTCCCTCTCCACAAAGGTGGTGCCTCAACGGATCCTGGAAACTATCGCCCCATAAGCCTGACTAGCTTGGTCTGCAAAGCTATGGAAAGGATCATCAGGGACCTCATAAATAAAGATATTGGGGACCTACAGACACTGGATCCTACCCAGTTAGGCTTTGTTAAGGGCAGATCCTACCTCTTAAACCTGGTTGATTTCTTTGAAACAGTCACCAAGGCCATTGATGAGGGGAAGGTGGTCCACACAGCCTACCTGGACCTCGCAAAAGCCTTTGATACAATACCCCACTCGGGTATTATAGATAAGCTCACCAGCTTAAATATAAACCCCTATGTCACTAGATGGGTTGCAAATTGGCTCAAGGACAGAACCCACATGGTTAGAATTGCTGGAGCCATGTCAGACTCCAAACCAGTTACAAGTGGCATCCCACAAGGCTCAGTCCTGGGACCTCTCTTGTTCGGTATATATTTCTCGGAGGTACAGGCCAACACAGAAGGACTGCAAACTGGGTGCCATAATCGACTCTCCAGCCGACACAAGCATCCTCCAAAAGGGCCTCATAGAAACAGACAACTGGTGCCAGAGCCATGGCCTCAAGCTAAACGCCAAAAAGTGTACAGTCATCCCCTTTGGCAAAAACAAAGTGCCCACAAATTACCACATAGGTGGTAATCCATTAAGTACAGAAGAAGTAATTAGGGACCTGGGGACCCAAGTTGATAGCAATCTCTCATTTGACAACCATGTGGCCAAAGTGGTTAGAAAAACATTTTATATAGCCCACCTAATCATGAAGGGATTCACATCCAGACCAGGGGAGGTCATCGTGCCTCTTTACTCATCCCTCATCAGGCCCATAATTGAGTACAATGCCCCTTTTGGGATGTACCTTACCAGACACCTGCAGCAACTGGAAAGACCCCAAAAGTACCTCACCAAGAGGATCAAAGGGCTCAAACAGATGCCATATGCTGCCCAGTTAAAGAAACTCCAGCTCTACTCAGTGGCATACTGCCTGTTCAGGGGCGATCTGTGCCTAACGTATTAAAGCCATGTCCAACCCGGAATTAATGGACATGCTGCACCTCAGAAAATCCAAATCCATTCGAGCTATGCGCTCGAGAGACTTGAACCTCAGCACTGAAATAAATAGGACATGCAGGAGGGACAGATTCATAACTCAGAGGCTCTCTTCACTCTGGAATAAAATCCCAGTCCAGGTTAGGCAGAGTCTCTCATTGACTCTCTTCAAGAGGAATCTTGAAGAGTGGATGGGAGATCGTAGGTTTACCCCGGGTATCACTTCTGTGTCACTGTTAGACAGAGGCACAGTATACTAACCTCGAAAAAGGGCATAGCAAAATTAATTTAAAATGGGTGGCGAAAGCCAAACACATTCTGGCTAGGCTTATAAATGCCCTAGGGCAGATAGCCTAGTATGAACCTATGAACCTAATGGACCGCCTGAAAATCCACAAAATAGCACCAGAATTACCCATTCTCAAGACTTAAACCTTGCCTGTGATATAAATAGGACCTGCCGGAGAAATAGGTATGTATCCCAGAGACTACCCCTTCGATGGAACAGGCTTCCCATCCATGTGAATCAGAGTTCCTTCCTAACTCAATTTAAGTGCGACTTGGACAACTGGATGGGTAACCAGAAATTCATCCCTGGTTTGGCACCTATGTCTCTAATGGACACAGGTAACCTGTAAATGGCTCATCTCCCAGACCTATGCTTATACTTACCAAGGGTATTAGAACTTGTCAGAGATTTGGGATACATGACTAGGCTTAAAAAGGCCCTTGTGGTCATTAGCTTAGTACACACCTATGAACCTACGAACCTATGTCATTCTGTAATCCAGCACTGAAATTATGCTTTAATACTAGATGAGACATAAGTCTCAGAGCACTCTACTTTTGGGAACCTAATGACAAAGACTACTTACCCACATCATCTTGCCTTGCTCTATTAAGCAAGCAGAAAACAATAATTCTTTAGATAAGTTAGGAAAATATAATGATATTAGTTAAATATTGTTTTTCTATAGCTTGTGAATCTTTCCATCTGTGTTATTTTTAACTTTTCCTGTGACTGAAACTATGGTGTTTATTGGAAATAGATATTCAGTATTTTCATGTTATTTTATTATTCATTATTAAGTGTATTTAAACTTTTCACTGTGGCTGGTCCTTTAAAGAAAATGTTAACCTTTGAGAGTACTTATATTTATTTGGTAACACTGTGGCTGCTTCTGAAAGTCTTGCTGTTTGGTCAACGTTACAATTGGTACTAGTATTAATTTCACTCAGCATAATTGTATACCCTGTTAACAGCCTTAGAATAGCTGGCTGGTGGCAGTGGAACTACCTTATAGACTGGGCAAAGGTGGTAGAGCGAGTAAACTGTACCAACCTTTCCCAGGGGTGTATGTGTGTGTGTGTGTGTGTGTGTGTGTGTGTGTGTGTGTGTGTGTGTGTGTGTGTGAAAATCAAATCTCAAAGATTGTGTGTGTCAGCAACTTGGAACAGGGACACAGAGCTCTGGAAAGAGAGACAGAGTGTCCAGCCCCAGGACTGGAGTGTGTTCCCTGTGCGCTCTTAAGGGAAATTGTGCTTGGTGCAAAGACCTGCATCTGAAAATACTGTGTGTGTGTGTCCATTTCTGTCAAAGTGTGTGTGTGTGTCCATTTCTGTCAAAGTGAACATTCCCACCACTAGCGTCAGTGGTGAGGATTGAGGCTCCTTGATTACTGGCCAATAGAAGGGACATCGCACAAGTAGTGATGACTGCTGACAGTAACAATGGTATGCATGGGGCAGGGGAAAACTAACTAATGACAGGGCAGAGAAAGGACATGGCAAAAACTGGTACCATTAAACATGCAGTGTCAAGATAAAAGACTAAAAATACTGATGATGCCTAGATTAAGGGTTAGAGGTCTGAAGATTTGAACAACAACATCAACAAAAAAGATAAGCTAATACCCAGCAGTTGATGACCATGATGCTGTCAAGTTATTTTTGGAAATCACAACACCTGCCAGAGAGTCTTCCAAAAAAAGCAGGTGGAGTGATATCATTGTAGAAGAGACCACCATTTATGTCCCATATGCATCTTAAGTATAAAGAAGAGCTTTGGTGGGCTTTTGTCCCTGGATTCCCTACCTTGTGGTTAACAACTTGTCGGAGACCGGCTGGGCTGTAGGAAAAAAAATGTTGCTCATTGGATACTCATTTTATACAAAGAATACCTGATGTTTCTACCCTAAAAGACTTGGAGAAGAAAAAACTATGACAAGTGAGAAAGATAATCAGAGAATGTGTTTTATTCTATGAGAATCACATACTTTCTAACTGTAGGGAGACTTAATTCCTGGCATGGTCCACAACAGGATAAATCATACTCTGGTATTAGCAGATTCTGTGTGTGTGTCCATTTGCAGCAGCAATTTGCAACACCAATCTACTAACGATAGTAAGAGAAAATAAGAGTACAACAAAAATGTAAATTTCTGTCATGCAAGTATAAAACTAATGCCAAGATAAAATGAAACTTTATTTTACTTCTAGAATATCTTCTGTAATAAACTGCCGGGATTATTTCTGAGGAGGAGATTAGCAGGAGCAGACAGCTAGAAAGAACCTGACAGGGGGAAGACAGAGGTATGCCTCCCATTGTATATTAGTGAGCAAGTGCCTGCCAACACACTGACAAAGAAGTAGGGAGGTAGGTGGTTATTTTATTACAAACAGATGCAAGCATTTTTCACAGTTTACCTTAAAGTGCTGTTGAGTCATTTATTCAATCCCATATAAGGTAAAGTTACCTCAGGTTAAAAACATTCCTTCTAATACAATATTTTCAAGCCCTTCATTATGGTGAATAATGCATCCTTACTGAAACTAATTCTTTACTTAGGTAGAGCATTACAGGTCATATGAATTAAGTACACAACAATATTATTGAACATTCATAAATTAAGAACAAAGGAGTTCTACCTTTAGTGTAGACAAGGAGAGAATACAAAAACAGTGTCGCACTTCAGAAGAATGTCCACACTTCTACACACTTGGCAAACCTGAAACTTCTAGAGGGAAAGCAAGAGTATTTGTAAAATGAATACTTTTACATGTTGTTAAAAGATCACACATATCTGTGAAGCTTAGAAATCAGCCTGGATTTTCTTTTGTGCGTTTTGTGTGTGTGTGTGTGTGTGTGTGTGTGTGTGTGTGTGTGTGTGTGTGTGTGTGTGTGTGTGTGTGTGTGTGTGTGTGTGATTATGCTCACTTGCTCTCTTTCAGCAGTTAGCAGATTCTTAATCCTAAATCCATACCTCTCAACTGTACAGACTTTCGCAGAATGTCCAGACTTTTGCCTCACATTTATCATCTGTTTATCATAAAACTGTGGATTTCTGGCAAATCATTGAGGATTGAAGTCAGAAAAGCATGGCAGACTCTTGAATTTCAGACTTCATATCCTTCAGAAAATTCATGCTAATACAGAAAATCTGTTAGTCTAGCCTAAGTTTGTAAGAGCAATATTTAGAAAGTGTCCCTATTTTGGGCCATTGTCCACCCATTATTTTTATGGTTTTGTCCAGATTTCTTGCTCTAAGAGATTGAGAGGTATGTGACCCTTAACCACATTCCTTGAGATTCAGGATTGGATGAAGTTTTTTTTGTCTCTGGGAAACAACAAAGAAAACTGTGGCCTCTACTATTTTTTCCTATGCTCTGCAATTCACTTGCAGAAAAGCAAAACAGGCTTCCTGAAAGAGAGTTATTTTGTTTTGACAGAATAATGAGTTATCTATGGAAAACCATCAGAAGCTGTAATATGTGTTGAAACTGTACTACTTCTTTTCCTAAGCTAAGGTTCTAAAATGACTTGCATAATCTCTTAACCAAATATCCTCAATTAGTTATCTCTGACAAAAAAATGGATAAACTTTAGATGGGTTTTGAGATCTGAGACTGCAGCTCACTGAGTCCTGGCTGAAGGATCCCACTTAGATGTTAGTTAGCGGGGTGAGCAAGACACTAGTTCAGTATGTGTCTGTGTGAGGGACAGCTGTCCAACAGACTGGCATGTGAAAATTGCACCTGTGTGAGAAAAGAAGATTTTTTTTTTTTTTGGGGGGGGGGGGGGGTCTTATTTTCTCCAGGGTACAGTGGTCTCAAAGTTGATTACACTAAGCAAGGGGAACAGTGGAGAAGCATCTTGCATGAGTGGTAGAAGGCTTTTTTTCACCTGACTCAGAAAAAAGGCTTTCTGTGGCTACTATTTTGCACTGCTTGTGACATTGAATTTGCATCCAAGCAGTTTTCTTAAAATTTGTCACTCTAGAGCCACTGTTGTGAAACTGTATATTTTGGTTTTGGTAAGGAAGGTAAATTTTACATTCTACTTCAAAGCTGTTTGAATACTATCATGTAATCATTCTAGTACATTTCATAGAGTCTCAGCATGTTACCGCTTTTATGTCTGCTCCTCTATAATGTGTCAATTGCAAAGTTGGGAAATAAATATGTTCTTAACATATTAACTAGTATATGCAGAGGACCCTTCACTTAAGAGTTCCTTGGTTGGTTCATCCTTTCTACTAAACATGGTGTGGCAAAAATCCAGAATTTCCCTAGTTCAAGGACATATAAGCACCCATGTGTTCAAAAAATGCCATAACATCATGTGTTTAACAAAGCAGTATCTGTCCACTATATCTAACAGTTTTCCCCAGTGCAAGTAGCAAGTACCTTCCTGCAATTCAAGAAATTAAGAATGAAGATCTGTTATCTACATTGTTAACGTAATACCTAAATACATACTTCATAAATTCATAGACTGTTACTAGGATAAAGACCTGGGGGCCCTTTCTAAGCATGACAATTTGAAGGTCTTCATGAGATATGAACTCATGACCATTGGTTTACCAGACCAGTGCTCTAACTCCTAAATTACAAGGTCAAAAGTTGATCATGTGAACTAGAGCCATTTCTAAGATGCCAGTAAGATGATGGCTAAATGTCCTTGCAAGCCATTTTAAGCCTAGCCAATTTCTCTTTTCAGAGGTGAGAATTAAACCCTGTACCTTTGTGTATGTGAATAAACACCTTAACCATTATGCCAATCTCCAACCAAAACATTCAAACCCTGCTCCCTTGTCACAGACAGCAGCTCATTAACAAGTTGGGACTTTGGTTCTCTGTGCTAGTTGCTTGGCTTACAGGGAACTCCAACAGTGCAGGATTGATGTTGGAGATACAAGTACATATGGGGATGAAGTGTGAATCTGATATATTAGGAAGGATCCTCAACAACAGGTTGTGTGGTGCAGAGGAATAAAGCCCCAACTGGGACCCATATAATCTCAGCCAGACTAATGACTCCTGCCAGGGAAGAAAAGTGGAAAGAGTGATAGATGTCAACTCACTCAGCTTGGAGGAGGAAGACAAACTGGCCTAATACATTCCTGGCAAACAGTGGAGAAACAGGTGCATGGCAAGCAGAGTATGGCTGAGGGCATTGCTTTGTTCTGCAAAGCCACCTTGTGTAGTAGCCTTCCCAGGCATTTGTGGAAGCATGCATTCCCACAGGGAAAGACATAGCAAATTCCTATGTCAGCAAATGGTACAGAGGCTAAGACCAGAAAATGGAAATACCCTTCGCGGCTGCCTTAAAACAGATGTGTATTGAACAGCTCCCATCTCAATGATGGAGAATGAAACTGTACAGTTGCATTGGTGGCTAGATGGCTGGCATGCAATGAGGACAAAAAAAGTGATATAAAAAGTAGGGGCCTTCAAACGACACAATAAGAATGTATTCCTTGGCTGGATTAATCCCAAGCATTAAATTACCATGCTGTAAGTAGAAGGAGAACCACATAAGGCACAACTCAGAAGACTTGAGTCCAGCAGTACTGATTTTCAAAAACAGCCCTACTTCCAGACTCACTGTTAAGGCAGTAATGCTTGGCAAAGGTGTGCATAAAAGACTAGGTGGGAGTGGAACAAATTTCTGCAACAGGTAACTTCCTGAAGAGCATGCAGAGGTAGCCACTCTTTTAAACCAGTACCTTTGAATGCAGCACAACCAAAGGAAAAAAATAACGCAGCTGACAATTTGCTCTGGAATGTGTCTGGCAAATGCAAGTTCAAACTTTAAGAAACAAACTAAAAGAATAACTATTTCTAGACTTGTAAATTTATTTCAAATGACATCTGAGATGACAGGATATAGCAAGACTGTGAAGGGATCTTTACCTCTTGGATTCTGTACCCCTAAAGAAATCAAGGGAGGAATGGACTGCTTTACAAGCAACACAGAAGCTACCTTAAGAAGGAAATGTGGCTTCATCATTAGGAATCCTCAAGCCTTGTGAAAGGCCAGCCCAGCTATGGTTTGTTATACATAAAGGTTTGATGGCCACTAACAAGAGAGTCTTCACTACTGTCAACTTAGCAGTTTCAAATGGGGAATGGGTAGCCTGCCAATCATGAAGTTCTAGTCCCATGAAGCGGAGGGGATTCCTCAAAAGAGGACAGTGATGAAGCACTCCTTTTAGGAATTGCTTGATTAGGCAGTGTTTGGCCAAAGTCTTAGCCTTATCAAGTTCATGATGTTTAGAAACAGGTGGCAAACATACTGACAATAAAATAATGGAGGTCCAAATCACATGAGTACTTTTGATAAGATTACCTTCTTTACAGGTTAGTGAGTTCACATTCCTTGAGTATCAAGTACTCAAGGCACAAGACTCCAGGAAATCACTACTGGTGTGTTTTCTATATGTGTACCAGCTGTGATTACTTCTTTTTTGAGAGGTATCTTTCTTCTTCATGTTTGTATAATCATTGAGTTGGTATACACAATGTCTGGGTGTGAGGACATGTGGGGATGTGTGGGGTTACCTCCCCAGTTCAGATTTTCACTATTTTGTTGTTTTGGACATTTGTGACTGGCATTGTGGTTCCTTAGCATTTTATTACATGGGGTTTAATAGTGGAACTATCAGAATTCCCCTGCAGGATGATTGTCTTGAAAAAATATTGCATACTGTATAAAATTTGAAAACAGATCCCATTTGGAGACACAGGTCTGCCAAACAGAGGGATTCCTTGAAAACTTAAAAGCCTCAGAGACCTCCACCAGCAATTTTTTGGCAGCTGAAATCCTAAAGTAATATCCAGACACTCTCATTTCTCCAACTGTGGAAGAGACTTTTTTCCCTAGCTAGGAGGTTTACTTGCTTTACTAGGGACCTGAGTATCTGAAGCCATGAACCTGTCAACCACCAAGGTGAGATAAGAATGAGTTGTGTTCTTTCTTCCCTGAACTCTGACATAAGACCTAGAATCAGCAGGAATTATAGTTAATTTATATAAGAACCTTCAGTGCTGAAAGATGAAGAATGTTGCTACCACTACTTACACCTTGCCTGCAGCACAAACAGAACATAAGGAAGACTGCATTCTCCCATGACTTCTGGATTGCCTGACATTTGAAGATATTTTTTGCTCCTACAGTGGTCGACCACCAAAGCCACCACTACTGTCTCTCCCTAGTGTTCCCTTCACTGGGGAACTCTCCACATCAGAAAAGGTCCTGCACTAAGGCAAATTTTCCACTGCACAAGCAGTGAGACAGGCTGGTTAACAGGCCACCATTTGACCATGTGGGGATTTTTTTTCCTACTGTAACTCTGTGCTTCTACATGCTGATGCTATGTGCATACTGGACTAGCACTGAGAGGATCATGTTGACTGTGATTACAACCCCTACCCGTAGGGTGGGCCCACAATATTCTGTTTCTTTCACCCATCCAGTCCATCACCATATCCCACCAGGGCCCCACAGGATGAATTGCCACACATCCTTCCCCTCCAGGTTAGGCAAACCCGTTTTCCCTCTCACTCAGTCACTGCAGCCACTAATCAAACTCAGAACAAATGAGCTGTAGTCAGGGCTTTATCCCTCCTACACCACAGAAGTGATTTCTTATAAAAACTCGGGACAGGAATGGTCTCTGTATCTGCAGCTTTAGGAATAGACTGTCTGTAACAGGGCTCAGAACATCTTCTATCTCATGCACTTCCCTGGGAAGTGAAGTGAATCAATGAAATAATCATGCCCTTGTTTATGGACTACTGTCAGAAAGGCAATACCACCTAATATAAAGGGTATGATTTTGTGCCTCTGTTTACTTAGATAAAACATGCTCGTCTGATTGTCAGACCAGATGAAACGTGGTCCTAGATGAAATTTGGCCTGCAATAACCTCATGATAAGGAACACTGCTCTTAGATACAAAAGTGGGACACAGCCTGCCTGGCCTCCTTATCCTGCAAGTGAAGTGGTCAGAATCTTAACCTTTGTTGCAGAAAAGGGAACACTTAAAAGGTTGGTGGGGAGGTTCACCATGCCACGGCCTGGGGACCTACATCTGATATTAGGGTGCTTCATGGGTTATTGGTGACTGCTGGCAATGGCAATTCACAGTCCACTGCAGGTCATGCAGTCACAGCTGGGCAAATTATACCTTGAAGACTGTGCCAGTCACTAAGTCCAAGAGATGCAGCAGAGTCTGGGTACAGAACCTGTATTGTACCTTCACCCATTTAGTCAAAGCCATAACCTCCTGGCCTCCACTGAGGGCAGAGATGACTAATACTGAATGACAACAAGCTCTGTGCCAACCAAGGCTATCCAAAGAGTGTGAGTCAGAGGAATTGCCTCTATTTATTGTGAGAATCTCCTCTTTTTCACGACTTCATCAAAAGTGGAGAAAACTGCTCTAAGAATTACATCCCTGAAGATAAGTCACTGGAGTCTACTTCTGATGGTGTCAGCAGCAACTGCAAAATCATCAACCAGCTCCATCTTCCAGCAAACAAACATGGGCACTAATGATCAGCTGTACAGAGCAGGTGATGGTCAAGTGAGTAATAGCTTCAGAACTACTAACAGCAATATTAGGACTGTTCAGATCATACAGGCATTTGACCGATGTGGACTGATCATCCAGGAAAAAAGTAGGCTCTTTGGGTGCATAAGAATGGAAGTAACTCTGTCAAGAAACTCTCTACTGCTGTCATTTCTAGTACATGTCTTATGGGAGGGAGCATATAGTGTTCACGGCATAAAAGCTAATGGGCTTGAAATAACACATAAAAGCTTTGATGCACAGAAGGTAAGCCTAGTTTCTGAATTTTGGGAATGCAGCAGCCTGAAGTACAGCTACTACTGAGCTAAATGCAGATTAAACAACTTACGTAAATGCGCAGAGATCACACAGCCTTCCAATGAAACTGCAGAATGGCAGGAAAAACAGTGTTTCCAGTTATACATGTGTCTTGGTAGAAGTTTTCCGAAAATCAATAAGTCCATTAGGATGTATAAGCTCTTAAATGGTACTGAGAAAAGTTATCTCAGCCAAAAATCTACTCTACTACAAATTGCTTAAGGACCTTCCACTTTCACCTTCAGATTTTGATACTGAATTTTTTCTACAGTTTACAACTTCAAATCATGCACTTTGGGCAACACCTCTCAAATATGCCTGCTTTTCAGGGACATTTCTGATTTTTTAATGTAAAAGTTTCTTATGTTTCTTGTAAAATGTACATTTTTTATACACAGCAGCATTGATTACTGTGACTATACAAGGCCAGACAATGGAGCAACACCGTCATCATCAAACATATTCTTTTGCATTTTACATGGGTCACGTTGTCACATCAATATTAATCAATGTTACTAAATCATATAGGGCCAGTGTTTACACCACCCTGATGTGGACCACACATAATCCATAAATACTTACATCTCCTTCTTCTGTCAAATTTGATAACTAGTAGAACCAATATTAAAAAAGTGTACTTGGTCTGGGATCTTTGTTCATGACTTACACAAGTCTGTGTCTCTGACTGATGAGCTTGAGAGCTATGTCTAAAGTCTAACAAAGACATGATGATGTTCTGCTTATTGTCAAGGGCAATTTAATTTCCACAATAGCAACAATAAACAGCATTGACTAAACATATTTTACCACACTTTAAAAGGAAAAAAATTAAGATTCTTGAATGGAAAAGGAGTGTGTCTATATTTCTCTCCCAAAGAGGCAATCCAGTTTTGAGATATACTCCCCCCTTTCAAAAACAGTTTGAGAATACTTATAAAGGGAGTAACACCATTTTGGAGTACTGAGGAAGTGGAACATCAGCCAGGACACAGCAAATGAATCATCACGGATGTTTGAGGCACATGACTCTCTGTTATTCTTGCAGCCAGGTATACTGTGCTCTTACCTACACATGAGTTTGTTTGGCAAAGTCTAGACTTCCTCTGACATGCACTGTGGCACGTAATAGTCTAAGTGCTTTGATCCATTTCCACCTCCAGTATTCCTAATTTATGTGATATGTGGCTTAATAAAATACTCTAAGTCTGTATTACAGGCACGTCCACATAAATGTCTTTATCCCCCAGTGAAATAAGGTATAATAATACATAGTTTTTAAAGGCTGCGTCCTGGGCATATGTGGTGATACGCGCATTAAATTCTAGGGACACATGGCCATACTATCTCTAAGCTAACATCACCAAAGGTAAACTTCACCAAAAGTCTCAGTGACATCAGTGTTGTTAAAATAGTATTTTACAAATAATTTTAGGTGTCAAAATAAATCGCTACTCTGTCGGCAGCACATGCTGTGGTGTAAAAGGTACGTGAATAAATGTCACCATAACAGTCTACATAAGAGACATCCAGACATCTGGCTTTGAAAATAAAGTGGGAATGGTAGCTGTTCCAAAAGCACTTAAATCATTAAGTAAAATAACCATGAAGAAAATACAAATTTTTATGCCATGTTTAAGATTGTGTCTTAAGCACTGAATGATGAACTCAAAACACAAGACTAGCACACAGGAGGGTACTTAAAAAGCCAGGAGGGTACAGCATTATTCCTTGGTTTGTGTCAAAGACAGAGCAAGTCAGACAGTGGTAGCCAAGACTTGAGGCACCCTTTGCAGCTCCCTGATTTAGTTCTCCTCAACTATAAAAAGTTCTCGTCACCAAGCTGGGGACCCAAAATACAGGTCCACTCCTTTACGCTGAGGATAAAAATGGTTACTTCTTCTTTGTAAACTGTAGCAAACTGGTTTCTATACACTACTTATAATGCACAGAGAGCTTAAACACTTTAGTCCTGATGACAAATTATCACCATTCATTTCTGTATGCCGGTACTGCACCAATGAAGGACTGGCATTTGTGATTACTCTCCCTGAAATTTTACGTTTGGGGAAGTTGCTCCCTTTGCCCCTTGTCCCACCCTAGCTACACCTCTGGCAAGTCATGACTGTACCGTAGTTGACCAAGGTTTGAACTGTGGGCCTAGTCACCGGAATAGGCCTCATGTATCTCATCCAAACTGGCAGAGATTCAAGGTCTGCTCCTTGGGTACCACCTAGCAGGAGGTTGGATGAGAGCTACAAGTTATGAAAATGAAGGCAGTACATTTTTAATAAGGTGAACACAGCACTCTGGCTAGGGTCAAGAATGAGTGTTCCTCCCAACACTGAATGACACCTGTGCATTGCTAGAAGGAAAAAGGAGTTAAGAAAAAAGGATCCCAAGTAAGGTTCAAAGATGACTGTGCACTACCAACCATTTTATGTCCCCTGCCAACCAAATGATTAGTGGTCGCTACCTAACAGGATTTCTCCCTCCGGTATCCCTGACCTGGAAGTCACAACAAAGTTTATAATCTATGCTGGGGAAATTTGGAAAACAACACATTAAGAGTGTAGCTTAGAAAAATAGAAATAAGAGATTAATTTAAAAGAAGTTATAAAGTGAAAATGCATAAAAAGAGGCTTATAAAAGAAAAGAAATTAAACAATGACACCAGTGAATCATGCCCATAAATACAGATTAGTATTTCTGTCAAATCAATGGAAATGAAGTACACTGTTTGAGATATTAACCAGACCAAGGCAGAAATATCTGTGTTATAAAAGTCATACTGTATCCATTCTCTATTAGTGGCACTAGTACAGGATAAGAATGCTGAACATGGTAGTCAAAGTACAAATGGAATAGTGGTCAAGCTTGCATGACCTAGACTGGTAGAATTCTGTCAAGCAAACACTCTCTTTAGAGGTCTAAGAGATGGCTTTACACATGGATATTACCAGATAGCTGATATTAAAACAAGACTGACTTTATATTTTATAGTCATAGAAAGAAGAGCTGTATGCAGACAGTAAAAACAAGACCTGGAGCTAGCTGATTGTGACTCGGATCATCAGATTCTTATCGCAAGGATTATATGAAAGGCTGTGCACCAGAAAATCTATGCTTTTGAACTGTGGTGTTGGAAAAAACGTTTGAAAATTCCATGGAGTGCAAGAAGATCAAGTCAATTAACACTTAAGGAAATAAAACTGTTCACTGGAAGCTCAAATACTTTGCTACGTAATGTGAATACAGGATTCACTACAGAAGACAATGACACTGTGAGACATCAACTCCAAAACAAGAAGGGAGCAGCTGAGGGTAAGTTGAATAGACAGTATTACTGAAATAATGAGTGTGAATTCCCAAGAACTTAAAAAACAAAACAACTGTTAACAGACTGGTCTGGTGTGCTGAAGTCTCTGAGGTCACAAACAGTCGGACTTGACAGAAAGAATAAATAGCACTATCACCATAAACAACTATATGGGAGTACTGCACGTCATAGTGTTTTTCATTAAAATTAGGTCTTATCTGCCTCAACTGGTGGTAGTGCAGGTGGATGTAAACAATCCCATGGAACTTATCAAAAGAGAGTAATGAATTTTCCTTGTTCCCTAAGTTTCCCTTTGTCAGTGGAGTTACTTCTCTGTAGAAAAAGGCTACAAGCATAGTGAAATTATCCCAGTCAACAAGGCAGAAGTAAATGAATGAATAAATATTTTAAAACAGATTCAATTAAACTTGCACACTGACAAATAAATATAAAAATAAAATAGATTCAATTAAATTTACAAGTTAACTCCAATCACTGAAGTAACTACATAATAATGGACTACAGTCATTGGATGGATGACTGAGTGTAGAAAGCACTAATTAACCAAAGATTGTTAACTATTCTTCCGTTGGGGATGTTGCATAGCCTTTCTGGTGTATAACGTAGGAAATTCAAGCATAAGTACAGAGTACTGAGATGCAAGACACAGGTACTTAAAGAGACAGACAACTGTTAAAAACCTGCAGAGACAGAAAAGGTAGGTGTGTCACTAACTATTGCGCTCTGTGCTGTTCTATCATTCCTTGAAAACACTTGGGGATAGCTCCAGTATTACAGGACATTCCCCTTCTGTTGTGGAGGCATGCTGCAAATGAGTTTTGTCAATGGAGGAATCAGTTTAATAAATTTAACATTTTAAGACTAAACAAAGCAGAAATAATAAGAAAAAATGCAATTACAGGGTGCTGATCTTTGAAGTACTTACAATCTTTCCTCCAGACCTCTGGTCAAATGGTACCATGGTTAACTTTTTACCATCCTTCTTGTACATGCAATAATGCTTCACCCAACTGGAGCCAAATGGAGCAGGCCCTAAATCCAAAAAACACAATTTTATAACAACGCTTCACAGAAAAGTAACAAATACAGCAAACATAGTCTCAGATGAAATAAAAGAAGACAATGGCAAGTCAGACAGCAGTATTCAGTGTTTTTAAGAACACATGGATGTTCACCCTATTTACTCTCAATTTTGTTTAGATTACATGTGTGTAGTTCTAAATGACAATAAAGTTTTCTTTGACTTTGACTTTTAAAACCTAAAACTCAAACTGTACAGTAGTGTAAAATCTTACCATAACAGTAAATGTTCCATTTTTCAAAGTTGCAGTATTCATAACAAGTGGGATCTCCTGCCAAGGATAGCCCAATGTCTGGTCAGTATACCAAATCCTTTACAGCCTCCTAGTGTTGTACTTCAGATGTACGCTCAATGCATAGGCATAGGACATTTAGGTGACATACAAATGCTCCATACTCGGAAATGAAGTGCCCCCGGAGAAAGAAAGTCATTCCAGTAAAAGGAAAATGTATACATCTAGAGGGGAATAAGAAACAAGAGCGAGACCCCTCGGCCAGCAACTAGTTCCCAACACAAGAAAGAAAACAAAGTGGGTAGGAGGGGAGGGACTGAATACTGCAACAGTGAAAATAAGGACATTTATTGTTATGGTAAGATTTTACACAACTTTACTATGTCCTTCCATAACACGTTTGCAGTATTCATAACATGTAGGAGGAGGAAGGCACAGATGACACCTCCACAAACTCTTAAAGGATATATCTCTGGCAAATCCTACCCTGGCTATAAAGATGCCATCCCACTTGTAATGTTTAGTAAAACTGTGGACAGAGGACCAAGTGGCAGCCTCAAGGATGGATCTAGTATCTAAACTCTTGAAGAAAACTCCAGAAGAGGCTACTGCTCTCATAGAAGGAGCCCAAACTGAAACAGAAAGTTGTTTCCATACAAAGAATAAAAAAGAAATGGTCTTAGAAATCCAGGAGGAAATGGTTTGCTTAGAAACCACCAAACGCAATGTTCTGGTATGAAAGGAAACAAAAAGATGCTCAGCATTGTGGGTAGCCTTTACCTTATCCATATAACACCAGTACAGTCTGTGAAGATCCAAAGTGTGAAGAACTTTCTCACTAGTAGATTGCAAAGAAAGAAAAAAGGAATGAAACTGGACATACTGATTAAGAAACAACTCACTGACAACTTGTGCTTAAATGAAGGATTAGTAATTCAAAGCCTGAAATTCAGAAACTCTCTTTGCCAAAGCAAGATCAACCAACCAAACAGACTTCCAAGTGCATTGTTGCAAAGAAAAAGAAGAGGCAGGATTAAAAGGAGCCTGAGTCCGTTTATTAAATTAAGGCCCCAAGAGGGAGAAATACATTTTCTTTGTGGTCCAATATGAAGAAGGCCTTTAAGGAATTGTTTAACCTCAAAATGAGAGGCCAAAGATGGGTTCATGGGCAGATAAGTAGAGTTTGCTGACTAGTGAGCTTTAAAGGAAGAATATGCTAAGCCAGCATGGAACAGTTCACACAAGTAAGAAAGGACCAAAGGGCTTCACACTGAAAAGGGATCCAGATGTTGATTGAGACACCAAACATAAAATCTTCTCCATTTAGCCAACATGAGTTTCTGGTAGTGGGTTTCCTGGCCTCCTGCAGAACTCTGTGTCCTCAGAAAAGTGGTGTCTGAAAGGGATCAAAATTTTATCACACAAAGTGTCAAATGAAGAGTGGACTTGTGAGGGTGAATGACAGACCATTTGTCTTGTGTGAGAAGATCCATCCTTTGAGGTAACTTGTGATGACTGCCAGATGAAAAAGGAGGGGGAATGAATGCTGTTTGAGCCAAAAGGGAGTCACCAGCAAGATTCTGGTGAGTCCTTTCTGATCTTGTGTAGGACCTGAGGAAGAGGAGGATAAGCATAGAGGATCATTCCCTTCCAAGAAAAGGACATGGCATTCACCTCTCAAGTCAGAGAACTTGGGACTCTGGAACAGAAGTGAGGAAGTTGGCTGTTCTGAGGGGAAACAAAAATACCTATTTGAGGAATACCCCACGAATGTACTATGTCCAGAAACACCTCTCTGTGAAGCATCCATTCATAGGTAGGTACTAGGCTATCGGCCCTGGGGCCTATATAAGCCCAGCCAAAAAGGTACCCTGGCTTTTGCCACCCAAGAAAATTATTTTCCTGTGCCACTGTCGGGCAGAGCAACAGAGGTGATCCCCGGGGTGAATTTCCTATTTCCCATCCAATCATCAAGATTTTTCTTGAAGAGTGCTAATGAGGAGCTTTGTTTGATATACATAGGTAGTTTATTCCAGAGTATGGGAAAGACTCTACGACAGGAATCTATCCCTCCGGCATGTTCTGTTTATTGTGGTGACATGGTTTAGGTCCCTAGAGTATGTAGCTCGGAGGGATTGGGATTTCGTTAAGTGGAGCATGTCCAACAGCTCTGGTTTTGACATAGCTTTGTATGTTAGGCAGAGATCACCTCTGAGTAGGCGATATGCGACGGAGTAAAGCTGGAGTTTTTTGAGACTGTCTGCGTAGGGCATCTGTTTGAGGCTGGTAATCCTCTTTGTGAAGTATTTCTGCGGCCTTTCCATTTGTTGTAGATGTCTTCTGAGGTACATACCAAAAGGGGCGTTGTACTCTATAATGAGTCTAATGAGTGATGAGTAGAGGGGAACAATGACCTCTTTTTTTCTGGATGAGAAACCTTTTGTGATGAGGTGTGCCACGTAGAAGGATTTCCTGACTACTGTGGCGATGTGATTATCAAATGAGAGACTACTGTCCACCTGTGTCCCAAGGTCTCATTATCACACTTTCGGTGTTTAGTATACTACCACCTATGTTGTAGTTCATGGGTACAGAGATTTTACCAAAGGGGATGACAATGCACTTTTTGGCATTGAGCTTGAGGCCATGGCTTTGACACTAGGCATCTGTCTCAGTGAGGCCATTTTGTAGGATGTCTACATCGTTAGGAGTTTTGATTATGGCTCCTAGTTTGCAGTAATCTGCGAACTTCATTAGCCAAAGACCTTCTGTGTTAGCCTGTACTTCAAAGAAGTAGATACCAAACAGGAGAGGACCCAGGACTGAACCCTGTGGTACTCCACTTGTCACTGGTCTGAAGTCGGATTTGGAGTCTGCTACTTTCACAGTGTGGGTTCTGTCAGTGAGCCAGTTGTCAACCCATCTTGTGACATAGGGAATTATACCTAGTTTAGTGAGTTTATCTATAATTCCGGAGTGGGGGAGGGTGTCAAAAGCCTTGGCAAGATCTAGATAGGCTGTGTGAACCACCTTACCCTTGTCTACGGCTTTGGTGACTGCTTCAAAGAATTCTATCAGGTTTAAGAGACATGATCTGCCTTTTGCAAACCCGAACTGGGTGGGGTCCAGAGTTTGGAGATTACCAATGTCTTTGTTTATAAGTTCCATGATGATATGTTCTACGGCCTTGCAAACTAGGCTCGTCAGGCTAATGGGGCAGTAGTTCCCAGGGTCCATGGTGGCTCCCCCCTTGTGGAGTTGGATAACCGTTGTGGTGCACAATTCAGCAGACACAAAGCCTGATATGAGGCTATGATTGAACATGGTACTTAGATGGGGTGCCAGTTCATTCTGTAATTTGTGTAGAACGCAGCCTGGGATGTTGTCTGGTCCCATGGATGCAGTGTTCTTGGCTTTGGAGAGTGTGGTTTTTACCTGTGCAGCCATGATTACAGGAACTTTGCATTCTTCCGGTATAGAGATGGGCTCTTTAGGGGGTGAGATGGGGGTAAAGTTAGCACTGAACCTATATGCCAGGATGTTGGCAATATCAGTTGGGTCTGTATATTGTGCTGTAACTCAGAGCAGATCTGAGTGTTGCCATTGAGATTCTTGACATAGCTATAGAATGCTTTGTGGTTGTCTTTAGAATCAGTGGAGATTTTGTTTTTGTAACTAGCTTTGTAGGATTTTATCGGGGATCGCAGCTTCTTACTGAGGCTGACCAGGGAGCTCCTCTACTCATGGTATTTTACTTTCTTTTGCAACAGTTTCTTCCTTCTGTTGTACAGTTTGTTTATGGCAGGGGACCACCAGATTGGCTTCCTTTTTTTGGAAGATAGCATCTTGGTTCTGTTTGGGATAGCATGATCCATGCACTCATGTAAGTGCTTATAAAGTGCAATTGTGTAGGATTCAGTACTAGTAACTGTATTGTCCATCTGCAAGCGTGTTGTGAAGTTCAGCACTTCTGTCTTAAGAAGCATGAAGTTGGCTTTGGAGAAATTTTTTACCATGGTTTCCTTAATGGGGGGTGGGGGCAGGATGTGGATATCTAGGGTAATTAGCTTATGGTCAGATCGGACCAATGAGGCGTTGACTTCAAGCGTGGAACACCTGTCACTCATGTTGGTAATGACTAGACCTAGGATCTAGGATAATTCACATGAGGTTGTGTCCTGAACATGCTCAGGGAGTCCACCACTAAGTTATGTTCTGAAGGTATGCAGACTACCTGAAGTGTTATCTAGTGGCAGATAGTCAAATCCCAGGCCTGAAGGGCTAGTCTGCAAACAAGACAAGACCTTGTGCCCCCTTGTTTGTTGATATACCACTTGACAAATAAAGTGAAACTCTTCCAAATAATCAGCTGTTTCAGAAATCTTTATATGAAGTACAGCGATAAGTTGTACTGTAACAAGGCAAGAAAAAAGATGGCTACTCTGATTTTTGTCCAGAGGAATGTGGCTTTTATTCATTTGACTACAAAGTTAAGCACAATATCAGCTCTTGTACCATGACATCAAGGGATGAACCTTTGACTGTGTGCCAATCAACTTGTGTTTGATCAGTAGCACAGGAGCTGTAGGGGCCAGGTGGGGGGAAAAAGTTGGGTTTGATCAACTGATGACAGCTCACTCATCATGGGGGAGGTGCATGGCCTGCCACACTGCTGAGACCTACTGAAAAGTAGATGATATCCTGCACAAGAGGCCAGGGAAAGCTTGCACTGCTAAGCAGAGCATGTGCTACTCAACCAAGAATGAGATGGGTGGAAGCAAACACAGAATAATCCACTCTGGCAACCACTGTAAGTGAGCTGGCCAGTTGCAGGAAGGGGCTCGGGGAAGGTCCGCCATGAGTCCAGTACACCAGTGTACTCCATAATGCTTAACTCTCAGCTCCACAGGAAAAAATGGGCCAATCATTCAAGCCTCAAATGGGAATAAATGAGAGAGAGAGAGAGGGCTCTTACTGTATTTAGTGGTACCTGGCTCTTGACACAGGAGGGAACAAATGAGTTAGCTGGGCAGCGATAATGGAATCACTGGGAAAGGTCCTGGGATATGATTTAAAAAAAAAGATTATGCAAGTTATGCACAATATCAAACTTATGGACAGCTGCTATCTGCAACAAATAAAATAAAGAATCAGGTAACATAGCACTATATAAAACACTTGTTTAATTTCACAAAAGTAAAAACAATAAAAATACAT